>NW_027448155.1:0-70242 GCF_038048845.1 Mixophyes fleayi | reverse complement strand
TTTTGATTCATGAATCATGATTCGATTCATGAATCATGATTCGATTAGTGAATCCTGATTCAATTCATGATTCATGATTAATGAATCATGATTCGATTCATGATTCATGTTTAATGAATCATGATTTGATTCATGAATCATGATTCGATTCATGATTCATGAATCATGATTCGATTCATAAATCATGATTCGATTCATGAATCATGATTCGATTCATGATTCATGAATCATGATTCGATTCATGAATCATGATTCGATTTATGATTCATGAATCATGAATCATGATTCGATTCATGATTCATGATTCATGAATCATGATTCGATTCATGATTCATGATTCATGAATCATGATTAGATTCATGAATCAAGATTCGATTCATGATTCATGATTCATGAATCATGATTAGATTCATGAATCAAGATTCGATTCATGATTCATGATTCATGAATCATGATTCGATTCATGAATCTTGATTTGATTCATGATTCATGATTCATTAATCATGATTCGATTCATGATTCATGATTCGATTCATGATTCGATTCATGATTCATGATTCATGAATCATGATTCAATTCATGATTCAAGATTCATGATTCGATTCATGATTCATGATTCATGATTCAATTCATGATTCATGATTTGATTCATGATTCATGATTCATTATTCATAATTCAATTCATGGTTCATGATTCAAGAGTCATGATTCAATTCATGAATTATGATTCGATTTATGATTCATCATTCATTAATCATGATTCAATTAATGATTCATGATTCATGATTTAAGATTCATGATTCAATTCATGATTCATGATTCAATTCATGATTCATTTCATGATTCATGATTCATGATTCGATTCATGATTCATGATTCATGAATCATGATTCGATTCATGATTCATGATTCATGAATCATGATTCGATTCATCATTCATGATTCTTGAATCATGATTCGATTCATGAATCATGATTCCTTTCATCATTCATGATTCATGAATCATGATTCGATTCATGAATCTTGATTCGATTCATGATTCATGATTCGATTTATGATTCATGATTCCTGAATCATGATTTGATTCATGATACATGATTCAATTCATGATTCATTTCATGATTCATGATTCATGATTCATGATTCAATTCATGATTCATGATTCAATTCATGATTCATTTAATGATTCATGATTTATGATTCAATTCATGATTTATGATTCGATTCATGATTCATGAATCATGATTTGATTCATGATTCATGACTCATAAATCATGATTCGATTCATGATTCATGATTCATGAATCATGATTCGATTCATGAATCATGATTCGTTCATGATTCATGATTAATGAATAATGATTCGATTAATGAATCATGATTCGATTCATGATTCATGATTCATGAATCATGATTCGATTCATGATTCATGATTCATGAATCATGATTCGATTCATGATTCATGATTCATGAATCATGATGCGATTCATGATTCATGATTCATGAATCATGAATTCGATTCATGAATCATGATTCGATTCATGATTCATGAATCATGTTTCGATTCATGATTCATGAATCATGATTCAATTCATGATTCATGAATCATGATTCGATACATGATTCATGAATCATGATTCGATTCATGATTCATGAATCATGATTCATGATTTATGATTTATAAATCATGATTCATGATTCATGAATCATGATTTGATTAATGATTCATGATTTATGAATCATGATTCGATTCATGATTCGGTTTATGATTCATGATTCATGATTCAATTCATGACTCATGATTCAATTCATGATTAATGATTTAATTCATGATTCATTTAATGATTCATGATTTATGATTCAATTCATGATTTATGATTCGATTCATGATTTATGATTCATGAATCATGATTCGATTCCTGATTCATGATTCATGAATCATGATTCAATTCTTGATTCATGATTCATAAATCATGATTCAATTCATGATTTTCATGAATCATGATTCGATTCATGATTCATGATTCATGATTCAAATCATGATTTAATTAATGAATTATGATTTATTTCATGATTCATGATTCATTTTATGATTCATGATTCATGATTCAATTCATGATTCATGATTCATGATTCAATTCATGATTCATTATTCATGATTTAATTCATGATTCAATTCATGATTCATGATTAAATTCATGATTCATGATTTAATTCATGATTCATGATTCAAATCATAATTCATTTAATGATTCATGATTTATGATTCAATTCATGATTTATGATTCGATTCATGATTCTTGATTCATGAATCATGATTCGATTCATGATTCATGATTTGATTCATGATTCATGATTCATTATTCATGATTCAATTCATGGTTCATGATTCATGAGTCATGATTCAATTCATGAATCATGATTCGATTCATGATTCATTATTCATGAATCATGATTCAATTCATGAATCATGATTCGATTCATGATTAATGATTTATGATTTATGATACATGATTCAATTCATGATTCATTTCATGATTCATATTTCATGAATCAATTCATGATTCATGATTCAATTCATGATTTATGATTCGATTCATGGTTAATGATTTATGAATCATGATTCGATTCATGAATCATGATTCAATTCATGAATCATGATTCGATTCATGAATCATGATTAATGAATCATGATTAATGAATCATGATTCGATTCATGAATCATGATTCGATTCATGATTCATGAATCATGATTCCATTCATGATTCATGAATCATGATTCGATTCATGATTCATGAATCATGATTCATGATTTATGATTTATAAATCATGATTCATGATTCATGAATCATGATTTGATTAATGATGAATCGAATCGAATGAATCGAATCATGATTAATGAATCATGAATCATGAATCAAATCAAGATTTATGAATCGAATCATGATTCATGAATCATGAATCATGAATCGAATCTTGATTCATGAATCTAATCATGATTCATGAATCATGAATCATGAATCGAATCATGATTCATGAATCATGAATCATGAATCGAATCATGATTCATGAATCGATTCATGAATCAAATCATAAATCATGAATTAAATCATAAATCATGAATCATTAAATGAATCATGAATCATGAATTTAATCATGATTCATGAATCATGAATCATGAATCGAATCATGATTCATGAATCAAATCATGATTCATTAATCATGAATCATGAATCGATTAATGATTCAATAATCGAATCATGATTCATTAATCGAATCATGATTCATGAATTATGAATCATGAATCGAATCATGATTTATGAATTGAATCATGATTCATGAATCATGAATCGAATCATGATTCATGAATCGAATCATGATTTATGAATCGAATCATGATTCATGAATCATGAATCGAATCATGATTCATGAATCAAATCATGATTCATTAAACATGAATCATGAATTGAATCATGATTCATTAATCATGAATCATGAATTGCATCAGGATTCACTAATCGAATCATGATTCATGAATCGAATCATGATTTACGATTCATGAATCGAATCATGATTTACGATTCATGAATCGAATCATGATTCATGAATCATGAATCATGAATCGAATCATGATTCATGAATCATGAATCATGAATCGAATCATAAATCATGAATCATTAAATGAATCATGAATTGAATAATGAATCATGAATTGAATCATGAATCATGAATCATGAATCATGAATCATGATATGAATCATGAATTGAATCATGTATCATGAATCATGAATTGAATCATGATTCATGAATCATTCATGAATCATGATTCGATTCATGATTCATGATTCATGAATCATGATTAGATTCATGAATCAAGATTCGATTCATGATTCATGATTCATGAATCATGATTCGATTCATGAATCTTGATTTGATTCATGATTCATGATTCATTAATCATGATTCGATTCATGATTCATGATTCGATTCATGATTCGATTCATGATTCATGATTCATGAATCATGATTCAATTCATGATTCAAGATTCATGATTCGATTCATGATTCATGATTCATGATTCAATTCATGATTCATGATTTGATTCATGATTCATGATTCATTATTCATGATTCAATTCATGGTTCATGATTCATGAGTCATGATTCAATTCATGAATTATGATTCGATTCATGATTCATTATTCATTAATCATGATTCAATTAATGATTCATGATTCATGATTTATGATTCGATTCATGATTCATGATTCATGAATCATGATTCGATTCATGATTCATGATTCATGAATCATGATTCATGATTCATGAATCATGATTCGATTCATGATTCATGATTCATGAATCATGATTCAATTCATGAATCATGATTCGATTCATGATTCATGATTTATGATTCATGATTCATGATTCAATTCATGATTCATGATTCAATTCATGATACATGATTCAATTCATGATTCATTTCATGATTCATGATTCATGATACATGATTCAGTTCATGATTCATTTCATGATTCATGATTCATGATTCATGAATCAATTCATGATTCATGATTCAATTCATGATTCATTTAATGATTCATGATTCATGATTCAATTCAGGATTTATGATTCGATTCATGATTAATGATTTATGAATCATGATTCGATTCATGAATCATGATTCAATTCATGAATCATGATTCGATTCATGATTCATGATTCATGAATCATGATTCAATTCATGAATCATGATTCGAATTATGATTCATGATTCATGAATCATGATTCAATTCATGTGTCATGATTCATGAATCATGATTCGATTCATGATTCATGAATCATGAATCATGATTCAATTCATGATTCATGATACATGATTCAATTCATGATTCATGATACATGATTCAATTCATGATTCATATCATGATTCCTGATTCATGATTCATGACTCATGATTCAATTCTTGATTCATGATTCATAAATCATGATTCAATTCATGATTTTCATGAATTATGATTCAATTCATGATTTTCATGAATCATGATTCGATTCATGATTCATGATTGATGATTCAAATCATGATTTAATTCATGAATTATGATTTATTTCATGATTCATGATTCATTTTATGATTCATGATTCATGATTCAATTCATGATTCATGATTCATGATTCAATTCATGATTCATGATTCATGATTTAATTCATGATTCAATTCATGATTCATGATTCAATTCATGATTCATGATACATGATTCAATTCATGATTCATTTCATTAATCATGATACATGATTCATGATTCAATTCATGATTCATGATTAAATTCATGATTCATGATTTAATTCATGATTCATGATTCAATTCATAATTAATTTAATGATTCATGATTTATGATTCAATTCATGATTTATGATTCGATTCATGATTCTTGATTCATGAATCATGATTCGATTCATGATTCATGATTCATGAATCGTGATTCGATTCATGAATCATGATTCAATTCATGATTTATGATTCAATTCATGATTTATGATTCGATTCATGATTCTTGATTCATGAATCATGATTCGATTCATGATTCATGATTCATGAATCTTGATTAAATTCATGATTCATGATTTAATTCATGATTCATGATTCAATTCATAATTCATTTAATGATTCATGATTTATGATATAATTCATGATTTATGATTCGATTCATGATTCATGATTCATGAATCATGATTCGATTCATGATTCATGATTCATTAATCATGATTCGATTCATGAATCTTGATTTGATTCATGATTCATGATTCATTAATCATGATTCGATTCATGATTCATGATTCGATTCATGATTCGATTCATGATTCATGATTCATGAATCATGATTCAATTCATGATTCAAGATTCATGATTCGATTCATGATTCATGATTCATGATTCAATTCATGATTCATGATTTGATTCATGATTCATGATTCATTATTCATAATTCAATTCATGGTTCATGATTCAAGAGTCATGATTCAATTCATGAATTATGATTCGATTCATGATTCATTATTCATTAATCATGATTCAATTAATGATTCATGATTCATGATTTATGATTCATGATTCAATTCATGATTCATGATTCAATTCATGATTCATTTCATGATTCATGATTCGATTAATGATTCATGATTCATGAATCATGATTCGATTCATGATTCATGATTCATGAATCATGATTCGATTCATGATTCATGATTCATGAATCATGATTCGATTCATGAATCATGATTCGATTCATGATTCATGATTAATAAATCATGATTCGATTCATGATTCATGATTCATGAATCATGATTCGATTCATGAATCTTGATTCGATTCATGATTCATGATTCATGAATCATCATTCGATTTATGATTCATGATTAGTAAATCATGATTCAATTCATGAATCATGATTCGATTTATGATTCATGATTCCTGAATCATGATTTGATTCATGATACATAATTCAATTCATGATTCATTTCATGATTCATGATTCATGATTCATGATTCATGATTCAATTCATGATTCATGATTCAATTCATGATTCATTTAATGATTCATGATTTATGATTCAATTCATGATTTATGATTCGATTCATGATTCATGAATCATGATTTGATTCATGATTCATGACTCATAAATCATGATTCGATTCATGATTCATGATTCATGAATCATGATTCGATTCATGAATCATGATTCGATTCATGAATCATGATTAGATTAATGAATCATGATTCGTTCATGATTCATGATTAATGAATCATGATTCGATTAATGAATCATGATTCGATTCATGATTCATGATTCATGAATCATGATTCGATTCATGATTCATGATTCATGAATCATGATGAAATTCATGATTCATGATTTAATTCATGTTTCATGATTCAATTCATAATTCATTTAATGATTCATGATTTATGATTCAATTCATGATTCATGAATCGAATCATGATTCATGAATCATGAATCATGAATCGAATCATGATTCATGAATAGAATCATGATTCATGAATCGAATCATGATTCATGAATCGAATCATGAATCGAATCATGATTCATAAATCATGAATCATGAATCGAATCATGATTCATGAATAATGAATCATGAATCGAATCATGATTCATGAATCATGAATCGAATCATGATTCATGAATCGAATCATGAATCGAATCATGATTCATGAATCGAATCATGATTCATGAATCATGAATCATGAATCGAATCATGATTCATGAATCATGAATCATGAATCGAATCATGATTCCTAAATCATGAATCATGAATCGAATCATGATTCATGAATCATGAATCATGAATCGAATCATGATTCATAAATCATGATTCATGAATCGAATCATGATTCATGAATCATGAATCATGAATCGAATCATGATTCCTAAATCATGAATCATGAATCGAATCATGATTCATGAATCATGAATCATGAATCGAATCATGATTCCTAAATCATGAATCATGAATCGAATCATGATTCATGAATCATTGTTCATGAATCGAATCATGATTCATGAATCATGAATCATGAATCGAATCATGATTCATAAATCATGAATCATGAATCGAATCATGATTCATGAATCATGAATCATGAATCGAATCATGATTCATGAATCGAATCATGAATCATGAATCGAATCATGATTCATGAATCGAATCATGATTCATAAATCATGAATCATAAATTGAATCATGATTCATGAATCGAATCATGATTCATAAATCATGAATCATGAATCGAATCATGATTCATAAATCATGAATCATGAATCGAATCATGATTCATGAATCGAATCATGATTCATGAATCGAATCATGAATCGAATCATGATTCATAAATCATGAATCATGAATCGAATCATGATTCATGAATCGAATCATGAATCGAATCATGATTCATAAATCATGAATCATGAATCGAATCATGATTCATGAATCATGAATCGAATCATGATTCATAAATCATGAATCATGATTCATAAATCATGAATCATGAATCGAATCATGATTCATGAATCATGAATCATGAATCGAATCATGATTCATAAATCATGAATAATGAATCGAATCATGATTCATGAATCATGAATCATGAATCGAATCATGATTCATAAATCATGAATCATGAATCGAATCATGATTCATGAATCATGAATCATGAATCAAATCATGATTCATAAATCATGAATCATGAATCGAATCATGATTCATGAATCGAATCATGATTCATGAATCGAATCATGATTCGATTAATGATTCATGATTCATGAATCATGAATCATGAATCGAATCATGATTCATGAATCACGAATCATGAATCGAATCATGATTCATTAATCAAATCATGATTCATGAATCATGAATCATGAATCGAATCATGATTCATGAATCATGAATCATGAATCGAATCATGATTCATGAATCATGAATCATGAATCGAATCATGATTCATGAATCATGAATCATGAATCGAATCATGATTCATGAATCATGAATCATGAATCGAATCATGATTCATGAATCATGAATCATGAATCGAATCATGATTCATGAATCATGAATCATGATTCATAAATCATGAATCATGAATCGAATCATGATTCATGAATCATGAATCATGAATCGAATCATGATTCATAAATCATGAATCATGAATCGAATCATGATTCATGAATCATGAATCATGAATCGAATCATGATTTATAAATCATGAATCATGAATCGAATCATGATTCATGAATTGAATCATGATTCATAAATCATGAATCATGAATCGAATCATGATTCATGAATCGAATCATGATTCATGAATCATGAATCATGAATCGAATCATGATTCATGAATCATGAATCATGAATCGAATCATGATTCATAAATCATGAATCATGAATCGAATTATGATTCATGAATCATGAATCATGAATCGAATCATGATTCATGAATCATGAATCATGAATCGAATCATGATTCATAAATCATGAATCATAAATCATGAATAATGAATCGAATCATGATTCATGAATCGAATCATGATTCATGAATCATGAATCATGAATCGAATCATGATTCATGAATCGAATCATGATTCATGAATCGAATCATGATTCATGAATCGAATCATGAATCGAATCATGATTCATGAATCATGAATCGAATCATGATTCATGAATCGAATCATGAATCGAATCATGATTCATGAATCGAATCATGATTCATGAATCATGAATCATGAATCGAATCATGATTCCTAAATCATGAATCATGAATCGAATCATGATTCATGAATCATGAATCATGAATCGAATCATGATTCCTAAATCATGAATCATGAATCGAATCATGATTCATGAATCATGAATCATGAATCGAATCATGATTCATAAATCATGAATCATGAATCGAATCATGATTCATGAATCATGAATCATGAATCGAATCATGATTCCTAAATCATGAATCATGAATCGAATCATGATTCATGAATCATGAATCATGAATCGAATCATGATTCCTAAATCATGAATCATGAATCGAATCATGATTCATGAATCATTGTTCATGAATCGAATCATGATTCATGAATCATGAATCATGAATCGAATCATGATTCATAAATCATGAATCATGAATCGAATCATGATTCATGAATCATGAATCATGAATCGAATCATGATTCATGAATCGAATCATGAATCATGAATCGAATCATGATTCATGAATCGAATCATGATTCATAAATCATGAATCATAAATCGAATCATGATTCATGAATCGAATCATGATTCATAAATCATGAATCATGAATCGAATCATGATTCATAAATCATGAATCATGAATCGAATCATGATTCATGAATCGAATCATGATTCATGAATCGAATCATGAATCGAATCATGATTCATAAATCATGAATCATGAATCGAATCATGATTCATGAATCGAATCATGAATCGAATCATGATTCATAAATCATGAATCATGAATCGAATCATGATTCATGAATCATGAATCGAATCATGATTCATAAATCATGAATCATGAATCGAATCATGATTCATGAATCATGAATCATGAATCGAATCATGATTCATAAATCATGATTCATAAATCATGAATAATGAATCGAATCATGATTCATGAATCATGAATCATGAATCGAATCATGATTCATAAATCATGAATCATGAATCGAATCATGATTCATGAATCATGAATCATGAATCAAATCATGATTCATAAATCATGAATCATGAATCGAATCATGATTCATGAATCGAATCATGATTCATGAAATGAATCATGATTCGATTCATGATTCATGATTCATGAATCATGAATCATGAATCGAATCATGATTCATGAATCACGAATCATGAATCGAATCATGATTCATTAATCGAATCATGATTCATGAATCATGAATCATGAATCGAATCATGATTCCTAAATCATGAATCATGAATCGAATCATGATTCATGAATCATGAATCATAAATCGAATCATGATTCATAAATCATGAATCATGAATCGAATCATGATTCATGAATCATGAATCATGAATCGAATCATGATTCCTAAATCATGATTCGATTCATGATTCATGATTCATGAATCATGATGAAATTCATGATTCATGATTTAATTCATGTTTCATGATTCAATTCATAATTCATTTAATGATTCATGATTTATGATTCAATTCATGATTTATGATTCGATTCATGATTCATGATTCATGAATCATGATTCGATTCATGATTCATGATTCATGATTCAAATCATGATTTAATTCATGAATTATGATTTATTTCATGATTCATGATTCATTTTATGATTCATGATTCAATTCATGATTCATGATTCAATTCATGATTCATGATTCATGATTTAATTCATGATTCAATTCATGATTCATGATTCAATTCATGATTCATGATACATGATTCAATTCATGATTCATTTCATTAATCATGATACATGATTCATGATTCAATTCATGATTCATGATTCAATTCATGATTCATGATTAAATTCATGATTCATGATTTAATTCATGATTCATGATTCAAATCATAATTCATTTAATGATTCATGATTTATGATTCAATTCATGATTTATGATTCGATTCATGATTCTTGATTCATTAATCATGATTCGATTCATGATTCATATTTCATGATTCAATTCATGATTCATGATTTGATTCATGATTCATGATTCATTATTCATGATTCAATTCATGGTTCATAATTCATGAGTCATGATTCAATTCATGAATCATGATTCGATTCATGATTCATTATTCATGAATCATGATTCAATTCATGAATCATGATTCATGATTCAATTCATGATTCATGATACATGATTCAATTCATGATTCATATCATGATTCCTGATTCATGATTCATGACTCATGATTCAATTCTTGATTCATGATTCATAAATCATGATTCAATTCATGATTTTCATGAATTATGATTCAATTCATGATTTTCATGAATCATGATTCGATTCATGATTCATGATTGATGATTCAAATCATGATTTAATTCATGAATTATGATTTATTTCATGATTCATGATTCATTTTATGATTCATGATTCATGATTCAATTCATGATTCATGATTCATGATTCAATTCATGATTCATGATTCATGATTTAATTCATGATTCAATTCATGATTCATGATTCAATTCATGATTCATGATACATGATTCAATTCATGATTTATTTCATTAATCATGATACATGATTCATGATTCAATTCATGATTCATGATTAAATTCATGATTCATGATTTAATTCATGATTCATGATTCAATTCATAATTAATTTAATGATTCATGATTTATGATTCAATTCATGATTTATGATTCGATTCATGATTCTTGATTCATGAATCATGATTCGATTCATGATTCATGATTCATGAATCGTGATTCGATTCATGAATCATGATTCAATTCATGATTTATGATTCAATTCATGATTTATGATTCGATTCATGACTCTTGATTCATGAATCATGATTCGATTCATGATTCATGATTCATGAATCTTGATTAAATTCATGATTCATGATTTAATTCATGATTCATGATTCAATTCATAATTCATTTAATGATTCATGATTTATGATTTAATTCATGATTTATGATTCGATTCATGATTCATGATTCATGAATCATGATTCGATTCATGATTCATGATTCATTAATCATGATTCGATTCATGATTCATGATTCATGAAACATGATTAGATTCATGAATCAAGATTCGATTCATGATTCATGATTCATGAATCATGATTCGATTCATGAATCTTGATTTGATTCATGATTCATGATTCATTAATCATGATTCGATTCATGATTCATGATTCGATTCATGATTCGATTCATGATTCATGATTCATGAATCATGATTCAATTCATGATTCAAGATTCATGATTCGATTCATGATTCATGATTCATGATTCAATTCATGATTCATGATTTGATTCATGATTCATTATTCATAATTCAATTCATGGTTCATGATTCAAGAGTCATGATTCAATTCATGAATTATGATTCGATTCATGATTCATTATTCATTAATCATGATTCAATTAATGATTCATGATTCATGATTTATGATTCATGATTCAATTCATGATTCATGATTCAATTCATGATTCATTTCATGATTCATGATTCATGATTCGATTCATGATTCATGATTCATGAATCATGATTCGATTCATGATTCATGATTCATGAATCATGATTCGATTCATGATTCATGATTCATGAATCATGATTCGATTCATGAATCATGATTCGATTCATGATTCATGATTAATAAATCATGATTCGATTCATGATTCATGATTCATGAATCATGATTCGATTCATGAATCTTGATTCGATTCATGATTCATGATTCATGAATCATCATTCGATTCATGATTCATGATTAGTAAATCATGATTCAATTCATGAATCATGATTCGATTTATGATTCATGATTCCTGAATCATGATTTGATTCATGATACATAATTCAATTCATGATTCATTTCATGATTCATGATTCATGATTCATGATTCATGATTCAATTCATGATTCATGATTCAATTCATGATTCATTTAATGATTCATGATTTATGATTCAATTCATGATTTATGATTCGATTCATGATTCATGAATCATGATTTGATTCATGATTCATGACTCATAAATCATGATTCGATTCATGATTCATGATTCATGAATCATGATTCGATTCATGAATCATGATTCGATTCATGAATCATGATTAGATTAATGAATCATGATTCGTTCATGATTCATGATTAATGAATCATGATTCGATTAATGAATCATGATTCGATTCATGATTCATGATTCATGAATCATGATTCGATTCATGATTCATGATTCATGAATCATGATTAAATTCATGATTCATGATTTAATTCATGATTCATGATTCAATTCATAATTCATTTAATGATTCATGATTTATGATTCAATTCATGATTTATGATTCGATTCATGATTCATGATTCATGAATCATGATTCGATTCATGATTCATGATTCATGATTCAAATCATGATTTAATTCATGAATTATGATTTATTTCATGATTCATGATTCATTTTATGATTCATGATTCATGATTCAATTCATGATTCATGATTCAATTCATGATTCATGATTCATGATTTAATTCATGATTCAATTCATGATTCATGATTCAATTCATGATTCATGATACATGATTCAATTCATGATTCATTTCATTAATCATGATACATGATTCATGATTCAATTCATGATTCATGATTCAATTCATGATTCATGATTAAATTCATGATTCATGATTTAATTCATGATTCATGATTCAAATCATAATTCATTTAATGATTCATGATTTATGATTCAATTCATGATTTATGATTCGATTCATGATTCTTGATTCATTAATCATGATTCGATTCATGATTCATATTTCATGATTCAATTCATGATTCATGATTTGATTCATGATTCATGATTCATTATTCATGATTCAATTCATGGTTCATAATTCATGAGTCATGATTCAATTCATGAATCATGATTCGATTCATGATTCATTATTCATGAATCATGATTCAATTCATGAATCATGATTCGATTCATGATTAATGATTTATGATTTATGATACATGATTCAATTCATGATTCATTTCATGATTCATGATTCATGAATCAATTCATGATTCATGATTCAATTCATGATTCATTTAATGATTCATGATTCATGATTCAATTCATGATTTATGAATCGATTCATGATTAATGATTTATGAATCATGATTCGATTCATGAATCATGATTCGATTCATGAATCATGATTCAATTCATGAATCATGATTCGATTCATGAATCATGATTAATGAATCATGAATCATGATTCGATTCATGAATCATGATTCAATTCATGAATCATGATTCGATTCATGAATCATGATTAATGAATCATGATTAATGAATCATGATTCGATTCATGAATCATGATTCGATTCATGATTCATGACTCATGAATCATGAATCGATTCATGATTCATGATTTATGAATCATGATTCATTCATGAATCATGATTCGAGTCATGAATCATGATTAGATTAATGAATCATGATTCGTTCATGATTCATGATTAATGAATCATGATTCAATTTATGAATCATGATTCGATTCATGATTCATGATTCATGAATCATGATTCAGATTCATGAATCATGATTCGATTCATGATTCATGAATCATGATTCGATTCATGATTCATGAATCATGATTCGATTCATGATTCATGATTCATGAATCATGATTCGATTCATGAATCATGATTCGAGTCATGAATCATGATTAGATTAATGAATCATGATTCGAGTCATGAATCATGATTAGATTAATGAATCATGATTCGTTCATGATTCATGATTAATGAATCATGATTCGATTAATGAATCATGATTCGATTCATGATTCATGATTCATGAATCATGATTCGATTCATGATTCATGATTCATGAATCATGATTCGATTCATGATTCATGATTCGATTCATGATTCATGAATCATGATTCGATTCATGATTCATGAATCATGATTCGATTCATGAATCATGATTCGATTCATGATTCATGAATCATGATTCCATTCATGATTCATGAATCATGATTCGATTCATGATTCATGAATCATGATTCATGATTTATGATTTATAAATCATGATTCATGATTCATGAATCATGATTTGATTAATGATGAATCGAATCGAATGAATCGAATCATGATTAATGAATCATGAATCATGAATCAAATCAAGATTCATGAATCGAATCATGATTCATGAATCATGAATCATGAATCGAATCTTGATTCATGAATCTAATCATGATTCATGAATCATGAATCATGAATCGAATCATGATTCATGAATCATGAATCGAATCATGATTCATGAATCGATTCATGAATCAAATCATAAATCATGAATTAAATCATAAATCATGAATCATTAAATGAATTATGAATTAAATCATGAATCATGAATTAAATCATGAATCATGAATTTAATCATGATTCATGAATCATGAATCATGAATCGAATCATGATTCATGAATCAAATCATGATTCATTAATCATGAATCATGAATCGATTAATGATTCAATAATCGAATCATGATTCATGAATCGAATCATGATTCATGAATTATGAATCATGAATCGAATCATGATTTATGAATTGAATCATGATTCATGAATCATGAATCGAATCATGATTCATGAATCGAATCATGATTTATGAATCGAATCATGATTCATGAATCATGAATCAAATCATGATTCATGAATCAAATCATGATTCATTAAACATGAATCATGAATTGAATCATGATTCATTAATCATGAATCATGAATTGCATCAGGATTCACTAATCGAATCATGATTCATGAATCGAATCATGATTTACGATTCATGAATCGAATCATGATTCATGAATCATGAATCATGAATCGAATCATGATTCATGAATCATGAATCATGAATCGAATCATAAATCATGAATCATTAAATGAATCATGAATTGAATAATGAATCATGAATTGAATCATGAATCATGAATCATGAATCATGAATCATGTTATGAATCATGAATTGAATCATGTATCATGAATCATGAATTGAATCATGATTCATGAATCATTCATGAATCATGATTCAATTCATGATTCATGATTCATGAATCATGATTAGATTCATGAATCAAGATTCGATTCATGATTCATGATTCATGAATCATGATTCGATTCATGAATCTTGATTTGATTCATGATTCATGATTCATTAATCATGATTCGATTCATGATTCATAATTCGATTCATGATTCGATTCATGATTCATGATTCATGAATCATGATTCAATTCAAGATTCAAGATTCATGATTCGATTCATGATTCATGATTCATGATTCAATTCATGATTCATGATTCAATTCATGGTTCATGATTCATGAGTCATGATTCAATTCATGAATTATGATTCGATTCATGATTCATTATTCATTAATCATGATTCAATTAATGATTCATGATTCATGATTTATGATTCGATTCATGATTCATGATTCATGAATCATGATTCGATTCATGATTCATGATTCATGAATCATGATTCATGATTCATGAATCATGATTCGATTCATGATTCATGATTCATGAATCATGATTCAATTCATGAATCATGATTCGATTCATGATTCATGATTTATGATTCATGATTCATGATTCAATTCATGATTCATGATTCAATTCATGATACATGATTCAATTCATGATTCATTTCATGATTCATGATTCATGATACATGATTCAATTCATGATTCATTTCATGATTCATGATTCATGATTCATGAATCAATTCATGATTCATGATTCAATTCATGATTCATTTAATGATTCATGATTCATGATTCAATTCAGGATTTATGATTCGATTCATGATTAATGATTTATGAATCATGATTCGATTCATGAATCATGATTCAATTCATGAATCATGATTCGATTCATGATTCAGTATTCATGAATCATGATTCAATTCATGAATCATGATTCGAATTATGATTCATGATTCATGAATCATGATTCGAATTATGATTCATGATTCATGAATCATGATTCAATTCATGTGTCATGATTCATGAATCATGACTCGATTCATGATTCATGAATCATGAATCATGATTCAATTCATGATTCATGAATCATGATTAAATTCATGATTCATGATTTAATTCATGATTCATGATTCAATTCATGATTCATGATTTAATTCATGATTCATGATTCAATTCATAATTCATTTAATGATTCATGATTTATGATTCAATTCATGATTTATGATTCGATTCATGATTCATGATTCATGAATCATGATTCGATTCATGAATCAAGATTCGATTCATGATTCATGATTCATGAATCATGATTCGATTCATGAATCTTGATTTGATTCATGATTCATGATTCATTAATCATGATTCGATTCATGATTCATGATTCGATTCATGATTCGATTCATGATTCATGATTCATGAATCATGATTCAATTCATGATTCAAGATTCATGATTCGATTCATGATTCATGATTCAATTCATGATTCATGATTTGATTCATGATTCATTAATCATGATTCATGATTCAATTCATGGTTCATGATTCATGAGTCATGATTCAATTCATGAATTATGATTCGATTCATGATTCATTATTCATTAATCATGATTCAATTAATGATTCATGATTCATGATTTATGATTCATGATTCAATTCATGATTCATGATTCAATTCATGATTCATGATTCGATTCATGATTCATGATTCATGAATCATGATTCGATTCATGATTCATGATTCATGAATCATGATTCGATTCATGATTCATGATTCATGAATCATGATTCGATTCATGAATCATGATTCGATTCATAAATCATGATTCGATTCATGAATCATGATTCGATTCATGATTCATGATTAATAAATCATGATTCGATTCATGATTCATGATTCATGAATCATGATTCGATTCATGAATCTTGATTCGATTCATGATTCATGATTCATGAATCATGATTCGATTCATGATTCATGATTCATAAATCATGATTCAATTCATGAATCATGATTCGATTTATGATTCATGATTCCTGAATCATGATTTGATTCATGATACATGATTCAATTCATGATTCATTTCATGATTCATGATTCATGATTCATGATTCATGATTCAATTCATGATTCATTTAATGATTCATGATTTATGATTTAATTCATGATTTATGATTCGATTCATGATTCATGATTCAAGAATCATGATTCGATTCATGATTCATGATTCATGAATCATGATTCGATTCATGAATCATGATTCGATTCATGAATCATGATTCGATTAATGAATCATGATTCATTCATGATTCATGATTAATGAATCATGATTCGATTAATGAATCATGATTCGATTCATGATTCATGAATCATGAATCATGATTCGATTCATGATTCATGATTCATGAATCATGATTCGATTCATAAATCATGATTCGATTCATGATTCATGAATCATGATTCGATTCATGATTCATGATTCGATTCATGAATCATGACTCGATTCATGATTGATGATTCATGAATCATGATTCGATTCATGAATCATGATTCGATTCATGATTCATGATTCATGAATCATGATTCATGATTCATGAATCATGATTCAATTTATGAATCATGATTCGAATTATGATTCATGATTCATGAATCATGATTCAATTCATGATTCATGATACATGATTCAATTCATGATTCATATCATGATTCATGATTCATGATTCATGATTCAATTCATGATTCATGATTCAATTCATGATTCATTATTCAATTCATGATTCATTTAATGATTCATGATTTATGATTCGATTCATGATTCATGATTCATGAATCATGATTCGATTCATGATTCATGTTTAATGAATCATGATTTGATTCATGAATCATGATTCGATTCATGAATCATGATTCGATTAGTGAATCCTGATTCAATTCATGATTCATGATTAATGAATCATGATTCGATTCATGATTCATGTTTAATGAATCATGATTTGATTCATGAATCATGATTCGATTCATGATTCATGAATCATGATTTGATTCATAAATCATGATTCGATTCATGAATCATGATTCGATTCATGATTCATGAATCATGATTCGATTCATGAATCATGATTCGATTTATGATTCATGAATCATGATTCAATTCATAAATCATGATTCGATTCATGATTCATAATTCATGAATCATGATTCGATTCATGAATCATGATTTGATTCATGAATCATGATTCGATTCATGATTCATGATTCATGAATCATGATTAAATTCATGATTCATGATTTAATTCATGATTCATGATTCAATTCATAATTCATTTAATGATTCATGATTTATGATTTAATTCATGATTTATGATTCGATTCATGATTCATGATTCATGAATCATGATTCGATTCATGATTCATGATTCATGAATCATGATTCGATTCATGATTCATGATTCATGAATCATGATTAGATTCATGAATCAAGATTCGATTCATGATTCATGATTCATGAATCATGATTAGATTCATGAATCAAGATTCGATTCATGATTCATGATTCATGAATCATGATTCGATTCATGAATCTTGATTTGATTCATGATTCATGATTCATTAATCATGATTCGATTCATGATTCATGATTCGATTCATGATTCGATTCATGATTCATGATTCATGAATCATGATTCAATTCATGATTCAAGATTCATGATTCGATTCATGATTCATGATTCATGATTCAATTCATGATTCATGATTTGATTCATGATTCATGATTCATTATTCATAATTCAATTCATGGTTCATGATTCAAGAGTCATGATTCAATTCATGAATTATGATTCGATTTATGATTCATCATTCATTAATCATGATTCAATTAATGATTCATGATTCATGATTTAAGATTCATGATTCAATTCATGATTCATGATTCAATTCATGATTCATTTCATGATTCATGATTCATGATTCGATTCATGATTCATGATTCATGAATCATGATTCGATTCATGATTCATGATTCATGAATCATGATTCGATTCATCATTCATGATTCTTGAATCATGATTCGATTCATGAATCATGATTCCTTTCATCATTCATGATTCATGAATCATGATTCGATTCATGAATCTTGATTCGATTCATGATTCATGATTCGATTTATGATTCATGATTCCTGAATCATGATTTGATTCATGATACATGATTCAATTCATGATTCATTTCATGATTCATGATTCATGATTCATGATTCAATTCATGATTCATGATTCAATTCATGATTCATTTAATGATTCATGATTTATGATTCAATTCATGATTTATGATTCGATTCATGATTCATGAATCATGATTTGATTCATGATTCATGACTCATAAATCATGATTCGATTCATGATTCATGATTCATGAATCATGATTCGATTCATGAATCATGATTCGTTCATGATTCATGATTAATGAATAATGATTCGATTAATGAATCATGATTCGATTCATGATTCATGATTCATGAATCATGATTCGATTCATGATTCATGATTCATGAATCATGATTCGATTCATGATTCATGATTCATGAATCATGATGCGATTCATGATTCATGATTCATGAATCATGAATTCGATTCATGAATCATGATTCGATTCATGATTCATGAATCATGATTCGATTCATGATTCATGAATCATGATTCAATTCATGATTCATGAATCATGATTCGATACATGATTCATGAATCATGATTCGATTCATGATTCATGAATCATGATTCATGATTTATGATTTATAAATCATGATTCATGATTCATGAATCATGATTTGATTAATGATTCATGATTTATGAATCATGATTCGATTCATGATTCGGTTTATGATTCATGATTCATGATTCAATTCATGACTCATGATTCAATTCATGATTAATGATTTAATTCATGATTCATTTAATGATTCATGATTTATGATTCAATTCATGATTTATGATTCGATTCATGATTTATGATTCATGAATCATGATTCGATTCCTGATTCATGATTCATGAATCATGATTCAATTCTTGATTCATGATTCATAAATCATGATTCAATTCATGATTTTCATGAATCATGATTCGATTCATGATTCATGATTCATGATTCAAATCATGATTTAATTAATGAATTATGATTTATTTCATGATTCATGATTCATTTTATGATTCATGATTCATGATTCAATTCATGATTCATGATTCATGATTCAATTCATGATTCATGATTCATGATTTAATTCATGATTCAATTCATGATTCATGATTAAATTCATGATTCATGATTTAATTCATGATTCATGATTCAAATCATAATTCATTTAATGATTTTCATGATTTATGATTCAATTCATGATTTATGATTCGATTCATGATTCTTGATTCATGAATCATGATTCGATTCATGATCATATTTCATGATTCAATTCATGATTCATGATTTGATTCATGATTCATGATTCATTATTCATGATTCAATTCATGGTTCATGATTCATGAGTCATGATTCAATTCATGAATCATGATTCGATTCATGATTCATTATTCATGAATCATGATTCAATTCATGAATCATGATTCGATTCATGATTAATGATTTATGATTTATGATACATGATTCAATTCATGATTCATTTCATGATTCATATTTCATGAATCAATTCATGATTCATGATTCAATTCATGATTCATTTAATGATTCATGATTCATGATTCAATTCATGATTTATGATTCGATTCATGATTAATGATTTATGAATCATGATTCGATTCATGAATCATGATTCAATTCATGAATCATGATTCGATTCATGAATCATGATTAATGAATCATGATTAATGAATCATGATTCGATTCATGAATCATGATTCGATTCATGATTCATGAATCATGATTCCATTCATGATTCATGAATCATGATTCGATTCATGATTCATGAATCATGATTCATGATTTATGATTTATAAATCATGATTCATGATTCATGAATCATGATTTGATTAATGATGAATCGATCGAATGAATCGAATCATGATTAATGAATCATGAATCATGAATCAAATCAAGATTTATGAATCGAATCATGATTCATGAATCATGAATCATGAATCGAATCTTGATTCATGAATCTAATCATGATTCATGAATCATGAATCATGAATCGAATCATGATTCATGAATCATGAATCATGAATCGAATCATGATTCATGAATCGATTCATGAATCAAATCATAAATCATGAATTAAATCATAAATCATGAATCATTAAATGAATCATGAATCATGAATTTAATCATGATTCATGAATCATGAATCATGAATCGAATCATGATTCATGAATCAAATCATGATTCATTAATCATGAATCATGAATCGATTAATGATTCAATAATCGAATCATGATTCATTAATCGAATCATGATTCATGAATTATGAATCATGAATCGAATCATGATTTATGAATTGAATCATGATTCATGAATCATGAATCGAATCATGATTCATGAATCGAATCATGATTTATGAATCGAATCATGATTCATGAATCATGAATCGAATCATGATTCATGAATCAAATCATGATTCATTAAACATGAATCATGAATTGAATCATGATTCATTAATCATGAATCATGAATTGCATCAGGATTCACTAATCGAATCATGATTCATGAATCGAATCATGATTTACGATTCATGAATCGAATCATGATTTACGATTCATGAATCGAATCATGATTCATGAATCATGAATCATGAATCGAATCATGATTCATGAATCATGAATCATGAATATCGAATCATAAATCATGAATCATTAAATGAATCATGAATTGAATAATGAATCATGAATTGATCATGAATCATGAATCATGAATCATGAATCATGATATGAATCATGAATTGAATCATGTATCATGAATCATGAATTGAATCATGATTCATGAATCATTCATGAATCATGATTCGATTCATGATTCATGATTCATGAATCATGATTAGATTCATGAATCAAGATTCGATTCATGATTCATGATTCATGAATCATGATTCGATTCATGAATCTTGATTTGATTCATGATTCATGATTCATTAATCATGATTCGATTCATGATTCATGATTCGATTCATGATTCGATTCATGATTCATGATTCATGAATCATGATTCAATTCATGATTCAAGATTCATGATTCGATTCATGATTCATGATTCATGATTCAATTCATGATTCATGATTTGATTCATGATTCATGATTCATTATTCATGATTCAATTCATGGTTCATGATTCATGAGTCATGATTCAATTCATGAATTATGATTCGATTCATGATTCATTAATTCATTAATCATGATTCAATTAATGATTCATGATTCATGATTTATGATTCGATTCATGATTCATGATTCATGAATCATGATTCGATTCATGATTCATGATTCATGAATCATGATTCATGATTCATGAATCATGATTCGATTCATGATTCATGATTCATGAATCATGATTCAATTCATGAATCATGATTCGATTCATGATTCATGATTTATGATTCATGATTCATGATTCAATTCATGATTCATGATTCAATTCATGATACATGATTCAATTCATGATTCATTTCATGATTCATGATTCATGATACATGATTCAATTCATGATTCATTTCATGATTCATGATTCATGATTCATGAATCAATTCATGATTCATGATTCAATTCATGATTCATTTAATGATTCATGATTCATGATTTCAATTCAGGATTTATGATTCGATTCATGATTAATGATTTATGAATCATGATTCGATTCATGAATCATGATTCAATTCATGAATCATGATTCGATTCATGATTCAGTATTCATGAATCATGATTCGATTCATGATTCATGATTCGATTCATGATTCGATTCATGATTCATGATTCATGAATCATGATTCAATTCATGATTCAAGATTCATGATTCGATTCATGATTCATGATTCAATTCATGATTCATGAATTGATTCATGATTCATGATTCATGATTCATGATTCAATTCATGGTTCATGATTCATGAGTCATGATTCAATTCATGAATTATGATTCGATTCATGATTCATTATTCATTAATCATGATTCAATTAATGATTCATGATTCATGATTTATGATTCATGATTCAATTCATGGTTCATGATTCATGAGTCATGATTCAATTCATGAATTATGATTCGATTCATGATTCATTATTCATTAATCATGATTCAATTAATGATTCATGATTCATGATTTATGATTCATGATTCAATTCATGATTCATGATTCAATTCATGATTCATGATTCGATTCATGATTCATGATTCATGAATCATGATTCGATTCATGATTCATGATTCATGAATCATGATTCGATTCATGATTCATGATTCATGAATCATGATTCGATTCATGAATCATGATTCGATTCATAAATCATGATTCGATTCATGAATCATGATTCGATTCATGATTCATGATTAATAAATCATGATTCGATTCATGATTCATGATTCATGAATCATGATTCGATTCATGAATCTTGATTCGATTCATGATTCATGATTCATGAATCATGATTCGATTCATGATTCATGATTCATAAATCATGATTCAATTCATGAATCATGATTCGATTTATGATTCATGATTCCTGAATCATGATTTGATTCATGATACATGATTCAATTCATGATTCATTTCATGATTCATGATTCATGATTCATGATTCATGATTCAATTCATGATTCATTTAATGATTCATGATTTATGATTTAATTTCATGATTTATGATTCGATTCATGATTCATGATTCAAGAATCATGATTCGATTCATGATTCATGATTCATGAATCATGATTCGATTCATGAATCATGATTCGATTCATGAATCATGATTCGATTAATGAATCATGATTCATTCATGATTCATGATTAATGAATCATGATTCGATTAATGAATCATGATTCGATTCATGATTCATGATTCATGAATCATGATTCGATTCATGATTCATGATTCATGAATCATGATTCGATTCATAAATCATGATTCGATTCATGATTCATGAATCATGATTCGATTCATGATTCATGATTCGATTCATGAATCATGACTCGATTCATGATTGATGATTCATGAATCATGATTCGATTCATGAATCATGATTCGATTCATGATTCATGATTCATGAATCATGATTCAATTCATGAATCATGATTCGAATTATGATTCATGATTCATGAATCATGATTCAATTCATGATTCATGATACATGATTCAATTCATGATTCATATCATGATTCATGATTCATGATTCATGATTCATGATTCAATTCATGATTCATGATTCAATTCATGATTCATTATTCAATTCATGATTCATTTAATGATTCATGATTTATGATTCGATTCATGATTCATGATTCATGAATCATGATTCGATTCATGATTCATGTTTAATGAATCATGATTTGATTCATGAATCATGATTCGATTCATGAATCATGATTCGATTAGTGAATCCTGATTCAATTCATGATTCATGATTAATGAATCATGATTCGATTCATGATTCATGTTTAATGAATCATGATTTGATTCATGAATCATGATTCGATTCATGATTCATGAATCATGATTCGATTCATAAATCATGATTCGATTCATGAATCATGATTCGATTCATGATTCATGAATCATGATTCGATTCATGAATCATGATTCGATTTATGATTCATGAATCATGATTCAATTCATAAATCATGATTCGATTCATGATTCATAATTCATGAATCATGATTCGATTCATGAATCATGATTTGATTCATGAATCATGATTCGATTCATGATTCATGATTCATGAATCATGATTAAATTCATGATTCATGATTTAATTCATGATTCATGATTCAATTCATAATTCATTTAATGATTCATGATTTATGATTTAATTCATGATTTATGATTCGATTCATGATTCATGATTCATGAATCATGATTCGATTCATGATTCATGATTCGATTCATGATTCATGATTCATGAATCATGATTCGATTCATGATTCATGATTCATGAATCATGATTCGATTCATGATTCATTAATCATGAATCATGATTAGATTCATGAATCAAGATTCGATTCATGATTCATGATTCATGAATCATGATTCGATTCATGAATCTTGATTTGATTCATGATTCATGATTCATTAATCATGATTCGATTCATGATTCATGATTCGATTCATGATTCGATTCATGATTCATGATTCATGAATCATGATTCAATTCATGATTCAAGATTCATGATTCGATTCATGATTCATGATTCATGATTCAATTCATGATTCATGATTTGATTCATGATTCATGATTCATTATTCATAATTCAATTCATGGTTCATGATTCAAGAGTCATGATTCAATTCATGAATTATGATTCGATTTATGATTCATTATTCATTAATCATGATTCAATTAATGATTCATGATTCATGATTTAAGATTCATGATTCAATTCATGATTCATGATTCAATTCATGATTCATGATTCAATTCATGATTCATTTCATGATTCATGATTCATGATTCGATTCATGATTCATGATTCATGAATCATGATTCGATTCATGATTCATGATTCATGAATCATGATTCGATTCATCATTCATGATTCTTGAATCATGATTCGATTCATGAATCATGATTCCTTTCATCATTCATGATTCATGAATCATGGTTCGATTCATGAATCTTGATTCGATTCATGATTCATGATTCGATTTATGATTCATGATTCCTGAATCATGATTTGATTCATGATACATGATTCAATTCATGATTCATTTCATGATTCATGATTCATGATTCATGATTCAATTCATGATTCATGATTCAATTCATGATTCATTTAATGATTCATGATTTATGATTCAATTCATGATTTATGATTCGATTCATGATTCATGAATCATGATTTGATTCATGATTCATGACTCATAAATCATGATTCGATTCATGATTCATGATTCATGAATCATGATTCGATTCATGAATCATGATTCGTTCATGATTCATGATTAATGAATAATGATTCGATTAATGAATCATGATTCGATTCATGATTCATGATTCATGAATCATGATTCGATTCATGATTCATGATTCATGAATCATGATTCGATTCATGATTCATGATTCATGAATCATGATGCGATTCATGATTCATGATTCATGAATCATGAATTCGATTCATGAATCATGATTCGATTCATGATTCATGAATCATGATTCGATTCATGATTCATGAATCATGATTCAATTCATGATTCATGAATCATGATTCGATACATGATTCATGAATCATGATTCGATTCATGATTCATGAATCATGATTCATGATTTATGATTTATAAATCATGATTCATGATTCATGAATCATGATTTGATTAATGATTCATGATTTATGAATCATGATTCGATTCATGATTCGGTTTATGATTCATGATTCATGATTCAATTCATGACTCATGATTCAATTCATGATTAATGATTTAATTCATGATTCATTTAATGATTCATGATTTATGATTCAATTCATGATTTATGATTCGATTCATGATTTATGATTCATGAATCATGATTCGATTCCTGATTCATGATTCATGAATCATGATTCAATTCTTGATTCATGATTCATAAATCATGATTCAATTCATGATTTTCATGAATCATGATTCGATTCATGATTCATGATTCATGATTCAAATCATGATTTAATTAATGAATTATGATTTATTTCATGATTCATGATTCATTTTATGATTCATGATTCATGATTCAATTCATGATTCATGATTCATGATTCAATTCATGATTCATGATTCATGATTTAATTCATGATTCAATTCATGATTCATGATTAAATTCATGATTCATGATTTAATTCATGATTCATGATTCAAATCATAATTCATTTAATGATTCATGATTTATGATTCAATTCATGATTTATGATTCGATTCATGATTCTTGATTCATGAATCATGATTCGATTCATGATTCATATTTCATGATTCAATTCATGATTCATGATTTGATTCATGATTCATGATTCATTATTCATGATTCAATTCATGGTTCATGATTCATGAGTCATGATTCAATTCATGAATCATGATTCGATTCATGATTCATTATTCATGAATCATGATTCAATTCATGAATCATGATTCGATTCATGATTAATGATTTATGATTTATGATACATGATTCAATTCATGATTCATTTCATGATTCATAATTCATGAATCAATTCATGATTCATGATTCAATTCATGATTCATTTAATGATTCATGATTCATGATTCAATTCATGATTTATGATTCGATTCATGATTAATGATTTATGAATCATGATTCGATTCATGAATCATGATTCAATTCATGAATCATGATTCGATTCATGAATCATGATTAATGAATCATGATTAATGAATCATGATTCGATTCATGATTCATGATTCATGAATCATGATTCGATTCATGAATCATGATTCGAGTCATGAATCATGATTAGATTAATGAATCATGATTCATTCATGATTCATGATTAATGAATCATGATTCGATTAATGAATCATGATTCGATTCATGATTCATGATTCATGAATCATGATTCGATTCATGAATCATGTTTCGATTCATGAATCATGATTCGATTCATGATTCATGAATCATGATTCGATTCATGATTCATGAATCATGATTCGATTCATGATTCATGATTCATGAATCATGATTCGATTCATGAATCATGATTCGAGTCATGAATCATGATTAGATTAATGAATCATGATTCGTTCATGATTCATGATTAATGAATCATGATTCGATTAATGAATCATGATTCGATTCATGATTCATGATTCATGAATCATGATTCGATTCATGATTCATGATTCATGAATCATGATTCGATTCATGGTTCATGATTCATGAATCATGATTAGATTAATGAATCATGATTCGATTCATGAATCATGATTCGATTCATGATTCATGAATCATGATTCGATTCATGATTCATGAATCATGAATCATGATTCGATTTATGATTCATGAATCATGATTCGATTCATGATTCATGAATCATGATTCATGATTTATGATTTATAAACATGATTCATGATTCATGAATCATGATTTGATTAATGATTCATGATTTATGAATCATGATTCGATTCATGATTCATGATTTGGTTTATGATTCATGATTCATGATTCAATTCATGACTCATGATTCAATTCATGATTAATGATTTATTTCATGATTCATTTAATGATTCATGATTTATGATTCAATTCATGATTTATGATTCGATTCATGATTCATGAATCATGATTCGATTCTTGATTCATGATTCATAAATCATGATTCAATTCATGATTTTTCATGAATCATGATTCGATTCATGATTCATGATTCATGATTCAAATCATAATTTAATTCATGAATTATGATTTATTTCATGATTCATGATTCATTTTATGATTCATGATTCATGATTCAATTCATGATTCATGATTCATGATTCAATTCATGATTCATGATTCATGATTTAATTCATGATTCAATTCATGATTCATGATTCAATTCATGATTCATGATACATCATTCAATTCATGATTCATTTCATAAATCATGATACATGATTCATGATTCAATTCATGATTCATGATTAAATTCATGATTCATGATTTAATTCATGATTCATGATTCAATTCATAATTCATTTAATGATTCATGATTTATGATTCAATTCATGATTTATGATTCGATTCATGATTCATGATTTATGATTCATGATTCATGATTCAATTCATAATTCATTTAATGATTCATGAATCGTGATTCAATTCATGAATCATGATTCGATTCATGATTCATGATTTATGATTCATGATTCATGATTCATTTCATGATTCATGATTCAATTCATGATTCATTTCATGATTCATGATTCATGAAACATGATTCAATTCATGATTCATTTCATGATTCATGATTCATGATTCATGAATCAATTCATGATTCATGATTCAATTCATGATTCATTTAATGATTCATGATTCATGATTCAATTCAGGATTTATGATTCAATTCATGATTAATGATTTATGAATCATGATTCGATTCATGAATCATGATTCAATTCATGAATCATGATTCGATTCATGATTCATGATTCATGAATCATGATTCAATTCATGAATCATGATTCGAATTATGATTCATGATTCATGAATCATGATTCAATTCATGATTCATGATTCATGAATCATGATTCGATTCATGATTCATGAATCATGAATCATGATTCAATTCATGATTCATGATACATGATTCAATTCATGATTCATGATACATGATTCAATTCATGATTCATATCATGATTCCTGATTCATGATTCATGAATCATGATTCAATTCTTGATTCATGATTCATAAATCATGATTCAATTCATGATTTCATGAATCATGATTCAATTCATGATTTTCATGAATCATGATTCGATTCATGATTCATGATTGATGATTCAAATCATGATTTAATTCATGAATTATGATTTATTTCATGATTCATGATTCATTTTATGATTCATGATTCATGATTCAATTCATGATTCATGATTTATGATTCAATTCATGATTCATGATTCATGATTTAATTCATGATTCAATTCATGATTCATGATTCAATTCATGATTCATGATACATGATTCAATTCATGATTCATTTCATGAATCATGATACATGATTCATGATTCAATTCATGATTCATGATTAAATTCATGATTCATGATTTAATTCATGATTCATGATTCAATTCATAATTAATTTAATGATTCATGATTTATGATTCAATTCATGATTTATGATTCGATTCATGATTCTTGATTCATGAATCATGATTCGATCATGATTCATGATTCATGAAATTGTGATTCGATTCATGAATCATGATTCGATTCATGATTTATGATTCAATTCATGATTTATGATTCGATTCATGATTCTTGATTCATGAATCATGATTCGATTCATGATTCATGATTCATGAATCGTGATTCGATTCATGAATCATGATTCAAATCATGATTCATGATTCATGAATCATGAATCGAATCATGATTCATGAATCGAATCATGATTAAATTCATGATTCAAGATTCATGATTCGATTCATGATTCATATTTCATGATTCAATTCATGATTCATGATTTGATTTACGATTCATGATTCATTATTCATGATTCAATTCATGGTTCATGATTCATGAATCGTGATTCAATTCATGAATCATGATTCGATTCATGATTCATGATTTATGATTCATGATTCATGATTCAATTCATGATTCATGATTCAATTCATGATTCATTTCATGATTCATGATTCATGATACATGATTCAATTCATGATTCATTTCATGATTCATGATTCATGATTCATGAATCAATTCATGATTCATGATTCAATTCATGATTCATTTAATGATTCATGATTCATGATTCAATTCAGGATTTATGATTCAATTCATGATTAATGATTTATGAATCATGATTCGATTCATGAATCATGATTCAATTCATGAATCATGATTCGATTCATGATTCATGATTCATGAATCATGATTCAATTCATGAATCATGATTCGAATTATGATTCATGATTCATGAATCATGATTCAATTCATGATTCATGATTCATGAATCATGATTCGATTCATGATTCATGAATCATGAATCATGATTCAATTCATGATTCATGATACATGATTCAATTCATGATTCATGATACATGATTCAATTCATGATTCATATCATGATTCCTGATTCATGATTCATGAATCATGATTCAATTCTTGATTCATGATTCATAAATCATGATTCAATTCATGATTTTCATGAATCATGATTCAATTCATGATTTTCATGAATCATGATTCGATTCATGATTCATGATTGATGATTCAAATCATGATTTAATTCATGAATTATGATTTATTTCATGATTCATGATTCATTTTATGATTCATGATTCATGATTCAATTCATGATTCATGATTTATGATTAATTTCATGATTCTTGATTCATGATTTAATTCATGATTCAATTCATGATTCATGATTCAATTCATGATTCATGATACATGATTCAATTCATAATTCATTTCATGAATCATGATACATGATTCATGATTCAATTCATGATTCATGATTAAATTCATGATTCATGATTTAATTCATGATTCATGATTCAATTCATAATTAATTTAATGATTCATGATTTATGATTCAATTCATGATTTATGATTCGATTCATGATTCTTGATTCATGAATCATGATTCGATTCATGATTCATGATTCATGAATTGTGATTCGATTCATGAATCATGATTCGATTCATGATTTATGATTCAATTCATGATTTATGATTCGATTCATGATTCTTGATTCATGAATCATGATTCGATTCATGATTCATGATTCATGAATCGTGATTCGATTCATGAATCATGATTCGATTCATGATTCATGAATCATGAATCGAATCATGATTCATGAATCGAATCATGATTAAATTCATGATTCAAGATTCATGATTCGATTCATGATTCATATTTCATGATTCAATTCATGATTCATGATTTGATTCATGATTCATGATTCATTATTCATGATTCAATTCATGGTTCATGATTCATGAGTCATGATTCAATTCATGAATCATGATTCGATTCATGATTAATGATTTATGATTTATGATTCATGATTAGATTCATGATTCATGATTCATGAATCAATTCATGATTCATGATTCAATTCATGATTCATTTAATGATTCATGATTCATGATTCAATTCATGATTTATGATTCAATTCATGATTAATGATTTATGAATCATGATTCGATTTATGAATCATGATTCGATTCATGAATCATGATTCAATTCATGAATCATGATTCATGAATCATGATTAATGAATCATGATTCGATTCATTAATCATGATTCGATTCATGATTCATGACTCATGAATCATGATTCGATTCATGATTCATGATTCATGAATCATGATTCGATTCATGAATCATGATTCGATTCATGAATCATGATTCGATTATTGAATCATGATTCGTTCATGATTCATGATTAATGAATCATGATTCGATTCATGATTCATGATTCATAAATCATGATTCGATTCATGAATCATGATTCGATTAGTGAATCATGATTCGATTCATGATTCATGATTCATGAATCATGATTCGATTCATGATTCATGATTCATGAATCATGATTCGATTCATGAATCATGATTCGATTCATGATTCATGATTCATGAATCATGATTCGATTCATGATTCATGATTCATAAATCATGATTCGATTCATGAATCATGATTCGATTAGTGAATCATGATTCGATTCATGATTCATGATTAATGAATCATAATTTGATTCATGATTCATAATTAATGAATCATAATTCGATTCATGATTCATGATTAATGAATCATGATTCGATTCATGATTCATGAATCATGATTCGATTCATAAATCATGATTCGATTCATGATTCATAATTCATGAATCATGATTCGATTCATAAATCATGATTCGATTCATGAATCATGATTCGATTCATGATTCATGATTCATGAATCATAATTAAATTCATGATTCATGATTCAATTCATAATTCATTTAATGATTCATGATTTATGATTCAATTCATGATTTATGATTCGATTCATGATTCATGATTCATGAATCATGATTAGATTCATGATTCATGATTCATGAATCATGATTCGATTCATGATTCATGATTCATGAATCATGATTAGATTCATGAATCAAGATTCGATTCATGATTCATGATTCATGAATCATGATTCGATTCATGATTCATGATTCATGAATCATGATTAGATTCATGAATCAAGATTCGATTCATGATTCATGATTCATGAATCATGATTCGATTCATGAATCTTGATTTGATTCATGATTCATGATTCATTAATCATGATTCGATTCATGATTCATGATTCGATTCATGATTCAATTCATGATTCAAGATTCATGATTCGATTCATGATTCATGATTCATGATTCAATTCATGATTCATGATTCATGATTCATGATTCATGATTCAATTCATGAATTATGATTCGATTCATGATTCATTATTCATTAATCATGATTCAATTAATGATTCATGATTCATGATTTATGATTCGATTCATGATTCATGATTCATGAATCATGATTCGATTCATGATTCATGATTCATGAATCATGATTCATGATTCATGAATCATGATTCGATTCATGATTCATGATTCATGAATCATGATTCGATTCATAAATCATGATTCAATTCATGATTCATGATTCATGAATCATGATTCGATTCATGAATCATGATTCGATTCATGATTCATGATTAATAAATCATGATTCGATTCATGATTCATGATTCATGAATCATGATTCGATTCATGATTCATGAATCATGATTCGATTCATGATTCATGAATCATGATTCGATTCATGATTCATGAATCATGATTCGATTCATGATTCATGAATCATGATTCGATTCATGATTCATGAATCATGATTCATGAATCATGATTCATGAATCATGATTCATGAATCATGATTCATGATTTATGATTTATAAATCATGATTCATGATTCATGAATCATGATTTGATTAATGATTCATGATTTATGAATCATGATTCGATTCATGATTCATGATTTGGTTTATGATTCATGATTCATGATTCAATTCATGACTCATGATTCAATTCATAATTAATGATTTATTTCATGATTCATTTAATGATTCATGATTTATGATTCAATTCATGATTTATGATTCGATTCATGATTCATGATTCATGAATCATGATTCGATTCCTGATTCATGATTCATGAATCATGATTCAATTCTTGATTCATGATTCATAAATCATGATTCAATTCATGATTTTCATGAATCATGATTCGATTCATGATTCATGATTCATGATTCAAATCATGATTTAAATTATGAATTATGATTTATTTCATGATTCATGATTCATTTTATGATTCATGATTCATGATTCAATTCATGATTCATGATTCATGATTCAATTCATGATTCATGATTCATGATTTAATTTATGATTCAATTCATGATTCATGATTTATGATTCGATTCATGATTCATTTCATAAATCATGATACATGATTCATGATTCAATTCATGATTCATGATTAAATTCATGATTCATGATTTAATTCATGATTCATGATTCAATTCATAATTCATTTAATGATTCATGATTTATGAATCATGATTCGATTCATGATTCATGATTTGGTTTATGATTCATGATTCATGATTCAATTCATGACTCATGATTCAATTCATGATTAATGATTTAATTCATGATTCATTTAATGATTCATGATTTATGATTCAATTCATGATTTATGATTCGATTCATGATTCATGATTCATGAATCATGATTCGATTCCTGATTCATGATTCATGAATCATGATTCAATTCATGATTCATGATTCAAATCATGATTTAATTCATGAATTATGATTTATTTCATGATTCATGATTCATTTTATGATTCATGATTCATGATTCAATTCATGATTCATGATTCATGATTCAATTCATGATTCATGATTCAATTCATGATTCATGATACATGATTCAATTCATGATTCATTTCATTAATCATGATACATGATTCATGATTCAATTCATGATTCATGATTAAATTCATGATTCATGATTTAATTCATGATTCATGATTCAAATCATAATTCATTTAATGATTCATGATTTATGATTCAATTCATGATTTATGATTCGATTCATGATTCTTGATTCATGAATCATAATTCGATTCATGATTCATATTTCATGATTCAATTCATGATTCATGATTTGATTCATGATTCATGATTCATTATTCATGATTCAATTCATGGTTCATGATTCATGAGTCATGATTCAATTCATGAATCATGATTCGATTCATGATTAATGATTTATGATTTATGATTCATGATTCGATTCATGATTCATGATTCATGATACATGATTCAATTCATGATTCATTTCATGATTCATGATTCATGAATCAATTCATGATTCAGGATTCAATTCATGATTCATTTAATGATTCATGATTCATGATTTAATTCATGATTTATGATTCGATTCATGATTAATGATTTATGAATCATGATTCGATTCATGAATCATGATTCGATTCATGAATCATGATTCAATTCATGAATCATGATTCGATTCATGAATCATGATTAATGAATCATGATTAATGAATCATGATTCGATTCATGAATCATGATTAATGAATCATGATTAATGAATCATGATTCGATTCATGAATCATGATTCGATTCATGATTCATGGCTCATGAATCATGAATCGATTCATGATTCATGATTCATGAATCATGATTCGATTCATGAATCATGATTCGAGTCATGAATCATGATTAGATTAATGAATCATGATTCGTTCATGATTCATGATTAATGAATCATGATTCGATTAATGAATCATGATTCGATTCATGATTCATGATTCATGAATCATGATTCGATTCATGATTCATGAATCATGATTCGATTCATGATTAATGATTCATGAATCATGATTCGATTCATGAATCATGATTCGAGTCATGAATTATGATTAGATTATTAAATCATGATTCGTTCATGATTCATGATTAATGAATCATGATTCGATTAATGAATCATGATTCGATTCATGATTCATGATTCATGAATCATGATTCGATTCATGAATCTTGATTTGATTCATGATTCATGATTCATTAATCATGATTCGATTCATGATTCATGATTCGATTCATGATTCAATTCATGATTCAAGATTCATGATTCGATTCATGATTCATGATTCAATTCATGATTCATGATTCATGATTCATGATTCATGATTCAATTCATGAATTATGATTCGATTCATGATTCATTATTCATTAATCATGATTCAATTAATGATTCATGATTCATGATTTATGATTCGATTCATGATTCATGATTCATGAATCATGATTCGATTCATGATTCATGATTCATGAATCATGATTCATGATTCATGAATCATGATTCGATTCATGATTCATGATTCATGAATCATGATTCGATTCATAAATCATGATTCAATTCATGATTCATGATTCATGAATCATGATTCGATTCATGAATCATGATTCGATTCATGATTCATGATTAATAAATCATGATTCGATTCATGATTCATGATTCATGAATCATGATTCGATTCATGATTCATGAATCATGATTCGATTCATGATTCATGAATCATGATTCGATTCATGATTCATGAATCATGATTCGATTCATGATTCATGAATCATGATTCGATTCATGATTCATGAATCATGATTCATGAATCATGATTCATGATTTATGATTTATAAATCATGATTCATGATTCATGAATCATGATTTGATTAATGATTCATGATTTATGAATCATGATTCGATTCATGATTCATGATTTGGTTTATGATTCATGATTCATGATTCAATTCATGACTCATGATTCAATTCATAATTAATGATTTATTTCATGATTCATTTAATGATTCATGATTTATGATTCAATTCATGATTTATGATTCGATTCATGATTCATGATTCATGAATCATGATTCGATTCCTGATTCATGATTCATGAATCATGATTCAATTCTTGATTCATGATTCATAAATCATGATTCAATTCATGATTTTCATGAATCATGATTCGATTCATGATTCATGATTCATGATTCAAATCATGATTTAATTCATGAATTATGATTTATTTCATGATTCATGATTCATTTTATGATTCATGATTCATGATTCAATTCATGATTCATGATTCATGATTCAATTCATGATTCATGATTCATGATTTAATTTATGATTCAATTCATGATTCATGATTTATGATTCGATTCATGATTCATTTCATAAATCATGATACATGATTCATGATTCAATTCATGATTCATGATTAAATTCATGATTCATGATTTAATTCATGATTCATGATTCAATTCATAATTCATTTAATGATTCATGATTTATGAATCATGATTCGATTCATGATTCATGATTTGGTTTATGATTCATGATTCATGATTCAATTCATGACTCATGATTCAATTCATGATTAATGATTTAATTCATGATTCATTTAATGATTCATGATTTATGATTCAATTCATGATTTATGATTCGATTCATGATTCATGATTCATGAATCATGATTCGATTCCTGATTCATGATTCATGAATCATGATTCAATTCATGATTCATGATTCAAATCATGATTTAATTCATGAATTATGATTTATTTCATGATTCATGATTCATTTTATGATTCATGATTCATGATTCAATTCATGATTCATGATTCATGATTCAATTCATGATTCATGATTCAATTCATGATTCATGATACATGATTCAATTCATGATTCATTTCATTAATCATGATACATGATTCATGATTCAATTCATGATTCATGATTAAATTCATGATTCATGATTTAATTCATGATTCATGATTCAAATCATAATTCATTTAATGATTCATGATTTATGATTCAATTCATGATTTATGATTCGATTCATGATTCTTGATTCATGAATCATAATTCGATTCATGATTCATATTTCATGATTCAATTCATGATTCATGATTTGATTCATGATTCATGATTCATTATTCATGATTCAATTCATGGTTCATGATTCATGAGTCATGATTCAATTCATGAATCATGATTCGATTCATGATTAATGATTTATGATTTATGATTCATGATTCGATTCATGATTCATGATTCATGATACATGATTCAATTCATGATTCATTTCATGATTCATGATTCATGAATCAATTCATGATTCAGGATTCAATTCATGATTCATTTAATGATTCATGATTCATGATTTAATTCATGATTTATGATTCGATTCATGATTAATGATTTATGAATCATGATTCGATTCATGAATCATGATTCGATTCATGAATCATGATTCGATTCATGAATCATGATTCAATTCATGAATCATGATTCGATTCATGAATCATGATTAATGAATCATGATTAATGAATCATGATTCGATTCATGAATCATGATTAATGAATCATGATTAATGAATCATGATTCGATTCATGAATCATGATTCGATTCATGATTCATGGCTCATGAATCATGAATCGATTCATGATTCATGATTCATGAATCATGATTCGATTCATGAATCATGATTCGAGTCATGAATCATGATTAGATTAATGAATCATGATTCGTTCATGATTCATGATTAATGAATCATGATTCGATTAATGAATCATGATTCGATTCATGATTCATGATTCATGAATCATGATTCGATTCATGATTCATGAATCATGATTCGATTCATGATTAATGATTCATGAATCATGATTCGATTCATGAATCATGATTCGAGTCATGAATTATGATTAGATTATTAAATCATGATTCGTTCATGATTCATGATTAATGAATCATGATTCGATTAATGAATCATGATTCGATTCATGATTCATGATTCATGAATCATGATTCGATTCATGATTCATGATTCATGAATCATGATTCGATTCATGATTCATGATTCATGAATCATGATTCGATTCATGATTCATGATTCATGAATCATGATTCGATTCATGATTCATGATTCATGAATCATGATTCGATTCATGAATCATGATTCGATTCATGAATCATGATTCGATTCATGAATCATGATTCGATTCATGATTCATGAATCATGATTCGATTCATGAATCATGATTCGATTCATGATTCATGAATCATGATTCGATTCATGAATCATGATTCGATTCATGATTCATGAATCATGAATCATGATTCGATTCATGATTCATGAATCATGATTCGATTCATGATTCATGCATCATGATTCGATTCATGATTCATGATTCATGATTCATGATTTATGATTTATAAATCATGATTCATGATTCATGAATCATGATTCGATTCATGATTCATGAATCATGATTCATGATTTATGATTTATAAATCATGATTCATGATTCATGAATCATGATTTGATTAATGATTCATGATTTATGAATCATGATTCGATTCATGATTCATGATTTGGTTTATGATTCATGATTCATGATTCAATTCATGACTCATGATTCAATTCATGATTAATGATTTATTTCATGATTCATTTAATGATTCATGATTTATGATTCAATTCATGATTTATGATTCGATTCATGATTCATGATTCATGAATCATGATTCGATTTTTGATTCATGATTCATAAATCATGATTCAATTCATGATTTTCATGAATCATGATTCGATTCATGATTCATGATTCATGATTCAAATCATGATTTAATTCATGAATTATGATTTATTTCATGATTCATGATTCATTTTATGATTTATGATTCATGATTCAATTCATGATTCATGATTCATGATTCAATTCATGATTCATGATTCATGATTTAATTCATTATTCAATTCATGATTCATTTCATAAATCATGATACATGATTCATGATTCAATTCATGATTCATGATTAAATTCATGATTCATGATTTAATTCATGATTCATGATTCAATTCATAATTCATTTAATGATTCATGATTTATGATTCAATTCATGATTTATGATTCGATTCATGATTCTTGATTCATGAATCATGATTCGATTCATGATTCATGATTCATGAATCGTGATTCAATTCATGAATCATGATTCTATTCATGATTCATGATTTATGATTCATGATTCATGATTCAATTCATGATTCATGATTCAATTCATGATTCATTTCATGATTCATGATTCATGATACATGATTCAATTCATGATTCATTTCATGATTCATGATTCAAGATTCATGAATCAATTCATGATTCATGATTCAATTCATGATTCATTTAATGATTCATGATTCATGATTCAATTCAGGATTTATGATTCAATTCATGATTAATGATTTATAAATCATGATTCGATTCATGAATCATGATTCAATTCATGAATCATGATTCGATTCATGATTCATGATTCATGAATCATGATTCAATTCATGAATCATGATTCGAATTATGATTCATGATTCATGAATCATGATTCAATTCATGATTCATGATTCATGAATCATGATTTGATTCATGATTCATGAATCATGAATCATGATTCAATTCATGATTCATGATACATGATTCAATTCATTATTCATGATACATGATTCAATTCATGATTCATATCATGATTCCTGATTCATGATTCATGAATCATGATTCAATTCTTGAATCATGATTCATAAATCATGATTCAATTCATGATTTTCATGAATCATGATTCAATTCATGATTTTCATGAATCATGATTCGATTCATGATTCATGATTGATGATTCAAATCATGATTTAATTCATGAATTATGATTTATTTCATGAGTCATGATTCATTTTATCATTCATGATTCATGATTCAATACATGATTCATGATTTATGATTCAATTCATGATTCATGATTCATGATTTAATTCATGATTCAATTCATGATTCATGATTCAATTCATGATTCATTATAGATGATTCAATTCATGATACATTTCATTAATCATGATACATGATTCATGATTCAATTCATGATTCATGATTAAATTCATGATTCATGATTTAATTCATGATTCATGATTCAATTCATAATTAATTTAATGATTCATGATTTATGATTCAATTCATGATTTATGATTCGATTCATGATTCTTGATTCATGAATCATGATTCGATTCATGATTCATGATTCATGAATCGTGATTCGATTCATGAATCATGATTCGATTCATGATTCATGATTCATGAATCATGAATCGAATCATGATTCATGAATCGAATCATGATTAAATTCATGATTCAAGAGTCATGATTCGATTCATGATTCATATTTCATGATTCAATTCATGATTCATGATTTGATTCATGATTCATGATTCATTATTCATGATTCAATTCATGGTTCATGATTCATGAGTCATGATTCAATTCATGAATCATGATTCGATTCATGATTCATGATTTATGATTTATGATTCATGATTCGATTCATGATTCATGATACATTATTCAATTCATGATTCATTTCATGATTCATGATTCATGAATCAATTCATGATTCATGATTCAATTCATGATTCATTTAATGATTCATGATTCATGATTCAATTCATGATTTATGATTCGATTCATGATTAATGATTTATGAATCATGATTCGATTTATGAATCATGATTTGATTCATGAATCATGATTCAATTCATGAATCATGATTCATGAATCATGATTAATGAATCATGATTCGATTCATGAATCATGATTCGATTCATGAATCATGATTCATGAATCATGATTCATGACTCATGAATCATGATTCGATTCATGAATCATGATTCGATTCATGAATCATGATTCGATTCATGATTCATGATTCATGAATCATGATTCGATTCATGAATCATGATTCGATTCATGATTCATGACTCATGAATCATGATTCATGACTCATGAATCATGATTCGATTCATGATTCATGATTCATGAATCATGATTCGATTCATGAATCATGATTCGATTCATGAATCATGATTCGATTCATGAATCATGATTCGATTAGTGAATCATGATTCGTTTATGATTCATGATTAATGAATCATGATTCGATTCATGATTCATGATTCATAAATCTTGATTCGATTCATGAATCATGATTCGATTAGTGAATTATGATTCGATTCATGATTCATGATTCATGAATCATGATTCGATTCATGATTCATGATTCATGAATCATGATTCGATTCATGATTCATGATTCATGAATCATGATTCGATTCATGAATCATGATTCGATTCATGATTCATGATTCATGAATCATGATTCGATTCATGATTCATGATTCATAAATCATGATTCGATTCATGATTCATGAATCATGATTCGATTAGTGAATCATGATTTGATTCATGATTCATGATTAATGAATCATGATTCGATTCATGATTCATGATTAATGAATCATAATTCGATTCATGATTCATGAATCATGATTCGATTCATAAATCATGATTCGATTCATGATTCATAATTCATGAATCATGATTCGATTCATAAATCATGATTCGATTCATGAATCATGATTCGATTCATAAATCATGATTCGATTCATGAATCATGATTCGATTCATGATTCATGAATCATGAATCATGATTCGATTCATGATTCATGAATCATGATTCGATTCATGATTCATGAATCATGATTCGATTCATGATTCATGAATCATGATTCATGATTTATGATTTATAAATCATGATTTATGATTCATGAATCATGATTTGATTAATGATTCATGATTTATGAATCATGATTCGATTCATGATTCATGATTTGGTTTATGATTCATGATTCATGATTCAATTCATGACTCATGATTCAATTCATGATTAATGATTTATTTCATGATTCATTTAATGATTCATGATTTATGATTCAATTCATGATTTATGATTCGATTCATGATTCATGATTCATGAATCATGATTCGATTCTTGATTCATGATTCATAAATCATGATTCAATTCTTGATTCATGATTCATAAATCATGATTCAATTCATGATTTTCATGAATCATGATTCGATTCATGATTCATGATTCATGATTCAAATCATGATTTAATTCATGAATTATGATTTATTTCATGATTCATGATTCATTTTATGATTCATGATTCATGATTCAATTCATGATTCATGATTCATGATTCAATTCATGATTCATGATTTAATTCATGATTCAATTCATGATTCATGATTTAATTCATGATTCATGATACATGATTCAATTCATGATTCATTTCATTAATCATGATACATGATTCATGATTCAATTCATGATTCATGATTAAATTCATGATTCATGATTTAATTCATGATTCATGATTCAAATCATAATTAATTTAATGATTCATGATTTATGATTCAATTCATGATTTATGATTCGATTCATGATTCTTGATTCATGAATCATGATTCGATTCATGATTCATATTTCATGATTCAATTCATGATTCATGATTTGATTCATGATTCATGATTCATTATTCATGATTCAATTCATGGTTCATGATTCATGAGTCATGATTCAATTCATGAATCATGATTCGATTCATGATTAATGATTTATGATTTATGATTCATGATTCGATTCATGATTCATGATTCATGATACATGATTCAATTCATGATTCATTTCATGATTCATGATTCATGATTCAATTCATGATTCATTTAATGATTCATGATTCATGATTCAATTCATGATTTATGATTCGATTCATGATTAATGATTTATGAATCATGATTCGATTCATGAATCATGATTCGATTCATGAATCATGATTCAATTCATGAATCATGATTCGATTCATGAATCATGATTAATGAATCATGATTAATGAATCATGATTCGATTCATGAATCATGATTAATGAATCATGATTAATGAATCATGATTCGATTCATGAATCATGATTCGATTCATGATTCATGACTCATGAATCATGAATCGATTCATGATTCATGATTCATGAATCATGATTCGATTCATGAATCATGATTCGATTCATGAATCATGATTCGATTCATGAATCATGATTCATGAATCATGATTCATGACTCATGAATCATGATTCGATTCATGAATCATGATTCGATTCATGAATCATGATTCATGACTCATGAATCATGATTCGATTAATGATTCATGATTCATGAATCATGATTCGATTCATGAATCATGATTCGATTCATGATTCATGACTCATGAATCATGATTCATGACTCATGAATCATGATTCGATTCATGATTCATGATTCATGAATCATGATTCGATTCATGAATCATGATTCGATTCATGAATCATGATTCGATTCATGAATCATGATTCGATTAGTGAATCATGATTCGTTTATGATTCATGATTAATGAATCATGATTCGATTCATGATTCATGATTCATAAATCATGATTCGATTCATGAATCATGATTCGATTAGTGAATCATGATTCGATTCATGATTCATGATTCATGAATCATGATTCGATTCATGAATCATGATTCGATTCATGAATCATGATTCGATTCATGATTCATGATTCATGAATCATGATTCGATTCATGAATCATGATTCGATTCATGATTCATGACTCATGAATCATGATTCATGACTCATGAATCATGATTCGATTCATGATTCATGATTCATGAATCATGATTCGATTCATGAATCATGATTCGATTCATGAATCATGATTCGATTAGTGAATCATGATTCGTTTATGATTCATGATTAATGAATCATGATTCGATTCATGATTCATGATTCATAAATCTTGATTCGATTCATGAATCATGATTCGATTAGTGAATCATGATTCGATTCATGATTCATGATTCATGAATCATGATTCGATTCATGATTCATGATTCATGAATCATGATTCGATTCATGATTCATGATTCATGAATCATGATTCGATTCATGAATCATGATTCGATTCATGATTCATGATTCATGAATCATGATTCGATTCATGATTCATGATTCATAAATCATGATTCGATTCATGATTCATGAATCATGATTCGATTAGTGAATCATGATTCGATTCATGATTCATGATTAATGAATCATGATTCGATTCATGATTCATGATTAATGAATCATAATTCGATTCATGATTCATGAATCATGATTCGATTCATAAATCATGATTCGATTCATTATTCATAATTCATGAATCATGATTCGATTCATAAATCATGATTCGATTCATTATTCATAATTCATGAATCATGATTCGATTCATAAATCATGATTCGATTCATGAATCATGATTCGATTCATAAATCATGATTCGATTCATGAATCATGATTCGATTCATGATTCATGAATCATGAATCATGATTCGATTCATGATTCATGAATCATGATTCGATTCATGATTCATGAATCATGAATCGATTCATGATTCATGAATGATGATTCATGATTTATGATTTATAAATCATGATTTATGATTCATGAATCATGATTTGATTAATGATTCATGATTTATGAATCATGATTCGATTCATGATTCATGATTTGGTTTATGATTCATGATTCATGATTCAATTCATGACTCTTGATTCAATTCATGATTAATGATTTATTTCATGATTCATTTAATGATTCATGATTTATGATTCAATTCATGATTCATGATTCAAATCATGATTTAATTCATGAATTATGATTTATTTCATGATTCATGATTCATTTTATGATTCATGATTCATGATTCAATTCATGATTCATGATTCATGATTCAATTCATGATTCATGATTTAATTCATGATTCAATTCATGATTCATGATTTAATTCATGATTCATGATACATGATTCAATTCATGATTCATTTCATTAATCATGATACATGATTCATGATTCAATTCATGATTCATGATTAAATTCATGATTCATGATTTAATTCATGATTCATGATTCAAATCATAATTAATTTAATGATTCATGATTTATGATTCAATTCATGATTTATGATTCTTGATTCATGAATCATGATTCGATTCATGATTCATATTTCATGATTCAATTCATGATTCATGATTTGATTCATGATTCATGATTCATTATTCATGATTCAATTCATGGTTTATGATTCATGAGTCATGATTCAATTCATGAATCATGATTCGATTCATGATTAATGATTTATGATTTATGATTCATGATTCGATTCATGATTCATGATTCATGATACATGATTCAATTCATGATTCATTTCATGATTCATGATTCATGATTCAATTCATGATTCATTTAATGATTCATGATTCATGATTCAATTCATGATTTATGATTCGATTCATGATTAATGATTTATGAATCATGATTCGATTCATGAATCATGATTCGATTCATGAATCATGATTCAATTCATGAATCATGATTCGATTCATGAATCATGATTAATGAATCATGATTAATGAATCATGATTCGATTCATGAATCATGATTAATGAATCATGATTAATGAATCATGATTCGATTCATGAATCATGATTCGATTCATGATTCATGACTCATGAATCATGAATCGATTCATGATTCATGATTCATGAATCATGATTCGATTCATGATTCATGAATCATGATTCGATTCATGAATCATGATTCGATTCATGAATCATGATTCATGACTCATGAATCATGATTCGATTCATGATTCATGATTCATGAATCATGATTCGATTCATGAATCATGATTCGATTCATGATCATGATTCGATTCATGAATCATGATTCGATTAGTGAATCATGATTCGTTTATGATTCATGATTAATGAATCATGATTCGATTCATGATTCATGATTCATAAATCATGATTCGATTCATGAATCATGATTCGATTAGGTGAATCATGATTCGATTCATGATTCATGATTCATGAATCATGATTCGATTCATGAATCATGATTCATGATTCATAAATCATGATTCAATGAATCATGATTCGATTCATGATTCATGATTCATAAATCATGATTCGATTCATGATTCATGAATCATGATTCGATTAGTGAATCATGATTCGATTCATGATTCATGATTAATGAATCATGATTCGATTCATGATTCATGATTAATGAATCATAATTCGATTCATGATTCATGAATCATGATTCGATTCATAAATCATGATTCGATTCATGATTCATAATTTCATGAATCATGATTCGATTCATAAATCATGATTCGATTCATGAATCATGATTCGATTCATAAATCATGATTCGATTCATGAATCATGATTCGATTCATGATTCATGAATCATGAATCATGATTCGATTCATGATTCATGAATCATGATTCGATTCATGATTCATGAATCATGATTCGATTCATGATTCATGAATCATGATTCATGATTATGATTTATAAATCATGATTTATGATTCATGAATCATGATTTGATTAATGATTCATGATTTATGAATCATGATTCGATTCATGATTCATGATTTATGATTTATGATTCATGATTCATGATTCAATTCATGACTCATGATTCAATTCATGATTAATGATTTATTTCATGATTCATTTAATGATTCATGATTTATGATTCAATTCATGATTTATGATTCGATTCATGATTCATGATTCATGAATCATGATTCGATTCTTGATTCATGATTCATAAATCATGATTCAATTCATGATTTTCATGAATCATGATTCGATTCATGATTCATGATTCATGATTCAAATCATGATTTAATTCATGAATTATGATTTATTTCATGATTCATGATTCATTTTATGATTCATGATTCAATCATGATTCATGATTCATGATTCAATTCATGATTCATGATTTTAATTCATCATTCAATTCATGATTCATTTCATAAATCATGATACATGATTCATGATTCAATTCATGATTCATGATTAAATTCATGATTCATGATTTATTCATGATTCATGATCAATTCATAATTCATTTAATGATTCATGATTATGATTCAATTCATGATTTATGATTCGATCATGATTCTTGATTCATGAATCATGATTCGATCATGATTCATGATTCATGAATCGTGATTCAATTCATGAATCATGATTCGATTCATGATTCATGATTTATGATTAATGATTCATGATTCAATCATGATTCATGATTCAATTCATGATTCGATTCATGATTCATGATTCATGAATCGTGATTCAATTCATGAATCATGATTCGATTCATGATTCATGATTTATGATTCATGATTCATGATTCAATTCATGATTCATGATCAATTCATGATTCATTTCATGATTCATGATTCATGATACATGATTCAATCTCATGATTCATTTCATGATTCATGATTCATGATTCATGAATCAATTCATGATTCATGATTCAATTCATGATTCATTAATGATTCATGATTTATGATTCAATCAGGATTTATGATTCAATTCATGATTAATGATTTATGAATCATGATTCGATCATGAATCATGATTTCAATTCATGAATCATGATTCGATTCATGATTCATGATTCATGAATCATGATTCAATTCATTGAATCATGATTGGAATTATGATTCATGATTCATGAATCATGATTCAATTCATGATTCATGATTCATGAATCATGATTCGATTCATGATTCATGAATCATGAATCATGATTCAATTCATGATTCGTGATACATGATTCAATTTCATGATTCATGATACATGATTCAATTCATGATTCATATCATGATTCCTGATTCATGATTCATGAATCATGATTCAATTCTTCATTCATGATACATGATCAATTTATGATTCATTTCATTAATCATGATACATGATTCATGATTCAATTCTGATTCATGATTAAATTCATGATTCATGATTTAATTCATGATTCATGATTCAATTCATAATTAATTTAATGATTCATGATTTATGATTCAATTCATGATTTATGATTCGATTCATGATTCTTGATTCATGAATCATGATTCGATTCATGATTCTTGATTCATGAATCGTGATTCGATTCATGAATCATGATTCGATTCATGATCATGATTCATGAATCATGAATCGAATCATGATTCATGAATCGAATCATGATTAAATCATGATTCAAGAGTCATGATTAGATTCATGATTCATATTTCATGATTCAATTCATGATTCATGATTTGATTCATGATTCATGATTCATTATTCATGATTCAATTCATGTTCATGATTCATGAGTCATGATTCCAATTCATGATCATGATTCGATTCATGATTAATGATTTAATGATTTATGAATCATGATTCGATTCATGAATCATGATTCGATTCATGATTCATGATTCATGAATCATGATTCGATTCATGATTCATGATTCATAAATCATGATTCGATTCATGATTCATTAATCATGATTCGATTAGTGAATCATGATTCGATTCATGATTCATGATTAATGAATCATGATTCGATTCATGATTCATGATTAATGAATCATAATTCGATTCATGATTCATGAATCATGATTCGATTCATAAATCATGATTCGATTCATGATTCATAATTCATGAATCATGATTCGATTCATAAATCATGATTCGATTCATGAATCATGATTCGATTCATAAATCATGATTCGATTCATGAATCATGATTCGATTCATGATTCATGAATCATGATCTGATTCGATCATGATTCATGAATCATGATTCGATCATGATTCATGAATCATGATTCGATTCATGATTCATGAATCATGAATCATGATTTATGATTTATAAATCATAATTTATGATTCATGATCATGATTTGATTAATGATTCATGATTTATGAATCATGATTCGATTCATGATCATGATTTGGTTTATGATTCATGATTCATGATTCAATTCATGACTCATGATTCAATTCATGATTAATGATTTATTTCATGATTCATTAATGATCATGATTTATGATTCAATTCATGATTTATGATATCGATTCATGATTCATGATTCATGAATCATGATTCGATTCTTGATTCATGATTCATAAATCATGATTCAATTCTTGATTCATGATTCATAAATCATGATTCAATTCATGATTTTCATGAATCATGATTCGATTCATGATTCATGATTCATGATTCAAATCATGATTTAATTCATGAATTATGATTTATTTCATGATTCATGATTCATTTTATGATTCATGATTCATGATTCAATTCATGATTCATGATTCATGATTCAATTCATGATTCATGATTTAATTCATGATTCAATTCATGATTCATGATTTAATTCATGATTCATGATACATGATTCAATTCATGATTCATTTCATTAATCAGATACATGATTCATGATTCAATTCATGATTCATGATTAATTCATGATTCATGATTTAATTCATGATTCATGATTCAAATCATAATTAATTAATGATTCATGATTTATGATTCAATTCATGATTTATGATTCGATTCATGATTCTTGATTCATGAATCATGATTCGATTCATGATTCATATTTCATGATTCAATTCATGATTCATGATTTGATTCATGATTCATGATTCATTATTCATGATTCAATTCATGGTTCATGATTCATGAGTCATGATTCAATTCATGAATCATGATTCGATTCATGATTAATGATTTATGATTTATGATTCATGATTCGATTCATGATTCATGATTCATGATACATGATTCAATTCATGATTCATTTCATGATTCATGATTCATGATTCAATTCATGATTCATTTAATGATTCATGATTCATGATTCTATTCATGATTTATGATTCGATTCATGATTAATGATTTATGAATCATGATTCGATTCATGAATCATGATTCGATTCATGAATCATGATTCAATTCATGAATCATGATTCGATTCATGAATCATGATTAATGAATCATGATTAATGAATCATGATTCGATTCATGAATCATGATTAATGAATCATAATTAATGAATCATGAATCGATTCATGAATCATGATTCGATTCATGATTCATGACTCATGAATCATGAATCGATTCATGATTCATGATTCATGAATCATGATTCGATTCAGAATCATGATTCGATTCATGAATCATGATTCATGAATCATGATTCATGACTCATGAATCATGATTCGATTAATGATTCATGATTCATGAATCATGATTCGATTCATGAATCATGATTCGATTCATTGATTCATGACTCATGAATCATGATTCATACTCATGAATCATGATTCGATTCATGATTCATGATTCATGAATCATGATTCGATTCATGAATTATGATTCGATTCATGAATCACGATTCGATTCATGAATCATGATTCGATTAGTGAATCATGATTCGTTTATGATTCATGATTAATGAATCATGATTCGATTCATGATTCATGATTCATAAATCATGATTCGATTCATGAATCATGATTCGATTAGTGAATCATGATTCGATTCATGATTCATGATTCATGAATCATGATTCGATTCATGAATCATGATTCGATCATGATTCATGATTCATGAATCATGATTCGATTCATGATTCATGATTCATAATTCATGATTCGATTCATGATTCATGAATCATGATTCGATAGTGAATCATGATTCGATTCATGATTCATGATTATGGAATCATGATTCGATTCATGATTCATGATTAATGAATCATAATTCGATTCATGATTCATGAATCATGATTCGATTCATAAATCATGATTCGATTCATGATTCATAATTCATGAATCATGATTCGATTCATAAATCATGATTCGATTCATGAATCATGATTCGATTCATAAATCATGATTCGATTCATGAATCATGATTCGATTCATGATTCAAGAATCATGAATCATGATTCGATTCATGATTCATGAATCATGATTCGATTCATGATTCATGAATCATGATTCGATTCATGATTCATGAATCATGATTCATGATTTATGATTTATAAATCATGATTATGATTCATGAATCATGATTTGATTAATGATTCATGATTCATGAATCATGATTCGATCATGATTCATGAATCATGATTCGATTCATGATTCATGAATCATGATTCATGATTTATGATTTTATAAATCATGATTTATGATTCATGAATCATGATTTGATTAATGATTCATGATTTATGAATCATGATTCGATTCATGATTCATGATTTTGGTTTATGATTCATGATTCATGATTCAATTCATGACTCATGATTCAATTCATGATTATGATTTATTTCATGATTCATTTAATGATTCATGATTTATGATTCAATTCATGATTTATTATTCGATACATGATTCATGATTCATGAATCATGATTCGATTCTTGATTCATGATTCATAAATCATGATTCAATTCTTGATTCATGATCATAAATCATGATTCAATTCATGATTTTCATGAATCATGATTCGATTCTATTCATGATTCATGATTCAAATCATGATTTAATTCATGAATTATGATTTATTTCATGATTCATGATTCATTTTATGATTCATGATTCATGATTCAATTCATGATTCATGATTCATGATTCAATTCATGATTCATGATTCATGATTTAATTCATGATTCAATTCATGATTCATGATTTAATTCATGATTCATGATACATGATTCAATTCATGATTCATTTCATTAATCATGATACATGATTCATGATTCAATTCATGATTCATGATTAAATTCATGATTCATGATTTAATTCATGATTCATGATTCAAATCATAATTCATTTAATGATTCATGATTTATGATTCAATTCATGATTTATGATTCGATTCATGATTCTTGATTCATGAATCATGATTCGATTCATGATTCATATTTCATGATTCAATTCATGATTCATGATTTGATTCATGATTCATGATTCATTATTCATGATTCAATTCATGGTTCATGATTCATGAGTCATGATTCAATTCATGAATCATGATTCGATTCATGATTAATGATTTATGATTTATGATTCATGATTCGATTCATGATTCATGATTCATGATACATGATTCAATTCATGATTCATTTCATGATTCATGGTTCATGATTCATGATTCATGATTCAATTCATGATTTATGATTCGATTCATGATTAATGATTTATGAATCATGATTCGATTCATGAATCATGATTCGATTCATGAATCATGATTCAATTCATGAATCATGATTCGATTCATGAATCATGATTAATGAATCATGATTAATGAATCATGATTCGATTCATGAATCATGATTAATGAATCATGATTAATGAATCATGATTCGATTCATGAATCATGATTCGATTCATGATTCATGACTCATGAATCATGAATCGATTCATGATTCATGATTCATGAATCATGATTCGATTCATGAATCATGATTCGAGTCATGAATCATGATTCGATTCATGAATCATGATTCAATTCATGATTCATGACTCATGAATCATGAATCGATTCATGATTCATAATTCATGAATCATGATTCGATTCATGAATCATGATTCGAGTCATGAATCATGATTAGATTAATGAATCATGATTCGTTCATGATTCATGATTAATGAATCATGATTCGATTAATGAATCATGATTCGATTCATGATTCATGATTCATGAATCATGATTCGATTCATGAATCATGATTCGATTCATGAATCATGATTCGATTCATGATTCATGAATCATGATTCGATTCATGATTCATGAATCATGATTCGATTCATGATTCATGATTCATGAATCATGATTCGATTCATGAATCATGATTCGAGTCATGAATCATGATTAGATTAATAAATCATGATTCGTTCATGATTCATGATTAATGAATCATGATTCGATTAATGAATCATGATTCGATTCATGATTCATGATTCATGAATCATGATTCGATTCATGATTCATGATTCATGAATCATGATTCGATTCATGATTCATAATTCATGAATCATGATTCGATTCATGATTCATGATTTATGAATCATGATTCGATTCATGAATCATGATTCGATTCATGAATCATGATTCGATTCATGATTCATGAATTATGATTCGATTCATGAATCATTATTCGATTCATGATTCATGAATCATGAATCATGATTCGATTCATGATTCATGAATCATGATTCGATTCATGATTCATGAATCATGATTCGATTCATGATTCATGAATCATGATTCATGATTTATGATTTATAAATCATGATTCATGATTCATGAATCATGATTTGATTAATGATTCATGATTTATGAATCATGATTCGATTCATGATTCATGATTTATGATTTATGATTCATGATTCATGATTCAATTCATGACTCATGATTCAATTCATGATTAATGATTTATTTCATGATTCATTTAATGATTCATGATTTATGATTCAATTCATGATTTATGATTCGATTCATGATTCATGATTCATGAATCATGATTCGATTCTTGATTCATGATTCATAAATCATGATTCAATTCATGATTTTCATGAATCATGATTCGATTCATGATTCATGATTCATGATTCAAATCATGATTTAATTCATGAATTATGATTTATTTCATGATTCATGATTCATTTTATGATTCATGATTCAATTCATGATTCATGATTCATGATTCAATTCATGATTCATGATTTAATTCATCATTCAATTCATGATTCATTTCATAAATCATGATACATGATTCATGATTCAATTCATGATTCATGATTAAATTCATGATTCATGATTTAATTCATGATTCATGATTCAATTCATAATTCATTTAATGATTCATGATTTATGATTCAATTCATGATTTATGATTCGATTCATGATTCTTGATTCATGAATCATGATTCGATTCATGATTCATGATTCATGAATCGTGATTCAATTCATGAATCATGATTCGATTCATGATTCATGATTTATGATTAATGATTCATGATTCAATTCATGATTCATGATTCAATTCATGATTCGATTCATGATTCATGATTCATGAATCGTGATTCAATTCATGAATCATGATTCGATTCATGATTCATGATTTATGATTCATGATTCATGATTCAATTCATGATTCATGATTCAATTCATGATTCATTTCATGATTCATGATTCATGATACATGATTCAATTCATGATTCATTTCATGATTCATGATTCATGATTCATGAATCAATTCATGATTCATGATTCAATTCATGATTCATTTAATGATTCATGATTTATGATTCAATTCAGGATTTATGATTCAATTCATGATTAATGATTTATGAATCATGATTCGATTCATGAATCATGATTCAATTCATGAATCATGATTCGATTCATGATTCATGATTCATGAATCATGATTCAATTCATGAATCATGATTGGAATTATGATTCATGATTCATGAATCATGATTCAATTCATGATTCATGATTCATGAATCATGATTCGATTCATGATTCATGAATCATGAATCATGATTCAATTCATGATTCGTGATACATGATTCAATTCATGATTCATGATACATGATTCAATTCATGATTCATATCATGATTCCTGATTCATGATTCATGAATCATGATTCAATTCTTGATTCATGATACATGATTCAATTTATGATTCATTTCATTAATCATGATACATGATTCATGATTCAATTCATGATTCATGATTAAATTCATGATTCATGATTTAATTCATGATTCATGATTCAATTCATAATTAATTTAATGATTCATGATTTATGATTCAATTCATGATTTATGATTCGATTCATGATTCTTGATTCATGAATCATGATTCAATTCATGATTCTTGATTCATGAATCGTGATTCGATTCATGAATCATGATTCGATTCATGATTCATGATTCATGAATCATGAATCGAATCATGATTCATGAATCGAATCATGATTAAATTCATGATTCAAGAGTCATGATTACATTCATGATTCATATTTCATGATTCAATTCATGATTCATGATTTGATTCATGATTCATGATTCATTATTCATGATTCAATTCATGGTTCATGATTCATGAGTCATGATTCAATTCATGAATCATGATTCGATTCATGATTAATGATTTATGATTTATGAATCATGATTCGATTCATGATTCATGATTCATGATTCAAATCATGATTTAATTCATGAATTATGATTTATTTCATGATTCATGATTCATTTTATGATTCATGATTCAATTCATGATTCATGATTCATGATTCAATTCATGATTCATGATTCATGATTTAATTCATGATTCAATTCATGATTCATGATTCAATTCATGATTCATGATACATGATTCAATTCATGATTCATTTCATTAATCATGATACATGATTCATGATTCAATTCATGATTCATGATTAAATTCATGATTCATGATTTAATTCATGATTCATGATTCAAATCATAATTCATTTAATGATTCATGATTTATGATTCAATTCATGATTTATGATTCGATTCATGATTCTTGATTCATGAATCATAATTCGATTCATGATTCATATTTCATGATTCAATTCATGATTCATGATTTGATTCATGATTCATGATTCATTATTCATGATTCAATTCATGGTTCATGATTCATGAGTCATGATTCAATTCATGAATCATGATTCGATTCATGATTAATGATTTATGATTTATGATTCATGATTCAATTCATGATTCATGATTTGATTCATGATTCATGATTCATTATTCATGATTCAATTCATGGTTCATGATTCATGAGTCATGATTCAATTCATGAATCATGATTCGATTCATGATTAATGATTTATGATTTATGATTCATGATTCGATTTATGAATCATGATTCGATTCATGAATCATGATTCAATTCATGAATCATGATTCGATTCATGAATCATGATTAATGAATCATGATTAATGAATCATGATTCGATTCATGAATCATGATTCGATTCATGATTCATGACTCATGAATCATGAATCGATTCATGATTCATGATTCATGAATCATGATTCGATTCATGAATCATGATTCGAGTCATAAATCATGATTCGATTCATGAATCATGATTCGTTCATGATTCATGATTAATGAATCATGATTCGATTAATGAATCATGATTCGATTCATGATTCATGATTCATGAATCATGATTCGATTCATGATTCATGATTCATGAATCATGATTCGATTCATGATTCATGATTCATGAATCATGATTCGATTCATGATTCATGATTTATGAATCATGATTCGATTCATGATTCATGATTCATGAATCATGATTCGATTCATGAATCATGATTCGATTCATGAATCATGATTCGATTCATGATTCATGAATCATGATTCGATTCATGAATCATGATTCGATTCATGATTCATGAATCATGATTCGATTCATGAATCATGATTTGATTCATGATTCATGAATCATGAATCATGATTGGATTCATGATTCATGAATCATGATTCGATTCATGATTCATGAATCATGATTGGATTCATGATTCATGAATCATGATTCGATTCATGATTCATGAATCATGATTCGATTCATGATTCATGAATCATGATTCATGATTTATGATTTATAAATCATGATTCATGATTCATGAATCATGATTTGATTAATGATTCATGATTTATGAATCATGATTCGATTCATGATTCATGATTTGGTTTATGATTCATGATTCATGATTCAATTCATGACTCATGATTCAATTCATGATTAATGATTTATTTCATGATTAATGATTTATTTCATGATTCATTTAATGATTCATGATTTATGATTCAATTCATGATTTATGATTCGATTCATGATTCATGATTCATGAATCATGATTCGATTCCTGATTCATGATTCATGAATCATGATTCAATTCTTGATTCATGATTCATAAATTATGATTCAATTCATGATTTTCATGAATCATGATTCGATTCATGATTCATGATTCATGATTCAAATCATGATTTAATTCATGAATTATGATTTATTTCATGATTCATGATTCATTTTATGATTCATGATTCATGATTCAATTCATGATTCATGATTCATGATTCAATTCATGATTCATGATTCATGATTTAATTTATGATTCAATTCATGATTCATGATTCAATTCATGATTCATGATACATCATTCAATTCATGATTCATTTCATAAATCATGATACATGATTCATGATTCAATTCATGATTCATGATTAAATTCATGATTCATGATTTAATTCATGATTCATGATTCAATTCATAATTCATTTAATGATTCATGATTTATGATTCAATTCATGATTTATGATTCGATTCATGATTCTTAATTCATGAATCATGATTCGATTCATGATTCATGATTCATGAATCGTGATTCGATTCATGAATCATGATTCGATTCATGATTTATGATTCAATTCATGATTTATGATTCGATTCATGATTCTTGATTCATAAATCGTGATTCGATTCATGAATCATGATTCGATTCATGATTCATAATTCATGAATCATGATTCAATTCATGAATCATGATTCGATTCATGATTCATGATTTATGATTTATGATTCATGATTCAATTCATGATTCATGATTCAATTCATGATTCAATTCATGATTCATGATTCAATTCATGATTCATTTCATGATTCATGATTCATGATACATGATTCAATTCATGATTCATTTCATGATTCATGATTCATGATTCATGAATCAATTCATGATTCATGATTCAATTCATGATTCATTTAATGATTCATGATTCATGATTCAATTCAGAATTTATGATTCGATTCATGATTAATGATTTATGAATCATGATTCGATTCATGAATCATGATTCAATTCATGAATCATGATTCGATTCATGATTCATGATTCATGAATCATGATTCAATTCATGAATCATGATTCGAATTATGATTCATGATTCATGAATCATGATTCAATTCATGTGTCATGATTCATGAATCATGATTCGATTCATGATTCATGAATCATGAATCATGATTCAATTCATGATTCATGATACATGATTCAATTCATGATTCATGATACATGATTCAATTCATGATTCATATCATGATTCCTGATTCATGATTCATGAATTATGATTCAATTATTGATTCATGATTCATAAATCATGATTCAATTCATGATTTTCATGAATCATGATTCAATTCATGATTTTCATGAATCATGATTCGATTCATGATTCATGATTGATGATTCAAATCATGATTTAATTCATGAATTATGATTTATTTCATGATTCATGATTCATTTTATGATTCATGATTCATGATTCAATTCATGATTCATTTCATTAATCATGATACATGATTCATGATTCAATTCATGATTCATGATTAAATTCATGATTCATGATTTAATTCATGATTCATGATTCAATTCATAATTAATTTAATGATTCATGATTTATGATTCAATTCATGATTTATGATTCGATTCATGATTCTTGATTCATGAATCATGATTCGATTCATGATTCATGATTCATGAATCGTGATTCGATTCATGATTCATGATTCATGAATCGTGATTCAATTCATGAATCATGATTCGATTCATGATTCATGATTCATGAATCATGAATCATGATTCGATTCATGATTCATGATTCATGAATCATGAATCATGAATCGAATCATGATTCAATTCATGAATCATGAATCATGAATCGAATCATGATTCATGAATCGAATCATGATTCATGAATCGAATCATGATTAAATTCATGATTCAAGATTCATGATTCGATTCATGATTCATATTTCATGATTCAATTCATGATTCATGATTTGATTCATGATTCATTATTAATGATTCAATTCATGGTTCATGATTCATGAGTTATGATTCAATTCATGAATCATGATTCGATTCATGATTAATGATTTATGATTCAATTCATGAATCATGATTCGATTCATGATTAATGATTTATGATTTATGATTCATGATTCGATTCATGATTCATGATACATTATTCAATTCATGATTCATTTCATGATTCATGATTCATGAACCAATTCATGATTCATGATTCAATTCATGATTCATTTAATGATTCATGATTCATGATTCAATTCATGATTTATGATTCGATTCATGATTAATGATTTATGAATCATGATTCGATTTATGAATCATGATTCGATTCATGAATCATGATTCAATTCATGAATCATGATTCATGAATCATGATTAATGAATCATGATTCGATTCATGAATCATGATTCGATTCATGAATCATGATTCGATTAATGAATCATGATTCGTTCATGATTCATGATTAATGAATCATGATTCGATTAATGAATCATGATTCGATTCATGATTCATGATTCATGAATCATGATTCGATTCATGATTCATGATTCATGAATCATGATTCGATTCATGATTCGATTCATGAATCATGATTCGATTCATGAATCATGATTCGATTCATGATTCATGATTCATGAATCATGATTCGATTCATGATTCATGATTCATAAATCATGATTCGATTCATGAATCATGATTCGATTAGTGAATCATGATTCGATTCATGATTCATGATTAATGAATCATGATTCGATTCATGATTCATGAATCATGATTCGATTCATAAATCATGATTCGATTCATAATTCATAATTCATGAATCATGATTCGATTAATAAATCATGATTCGATTCATGAATCATGATTCGATTCATGATTCATGATTCATGAATCATAATTAAATTCATGATTCATGATTTAATTCATGATTCATGATTCAATTCATAATTCATTTAATGATTCATGATTTATGATTCAATTCATGATTTATGATTCGATTCATGATTCATGATTCATGAATCATGATTAGATTCATGATTCATGATTCATGAATCATGATTCGATTCATGATTCATGATTCATGAATCATGATTAGATTCATGAATCAAGATTCGATTCATGATTCATGATTTATGAATCATGATTCGATTCATGATTCATGATTCATAAATCATGATTCGATTCCTGATTCATGATTCATGAATCATGATTCAATTCTTGATTCATGATTCATAAATTATGATTCAATTCATGATTTTCATGAATCATGATTCGATTCATGATTCATGATTCATGATTCAAATCATGATTTAATTCATGAATTATGATTTATTTCATGATTCATGATTCATTTTATGATTCATGATTCATGATTCAATTCATGATTCATGATTCATGATTCAATTCATGATTCATGATTCATGATTTAATTTATGATTCAATTCATGATTCATGATTCAATTCATGATTCATGATACATCATTCAATTCATGATTCATTTCATAAATCATGATACATGATTCATGATTCAATTCATGATTCATTATTAAATTCATGATTCATGATTTAATTCATGATTCATGATTCAATTCATAATTCATTTAATGATTCATGATTTATGATTCAATTCATGATTTATGATTCGATTCATGATTCTTAATTCATGAATCATGATTCGATTCATGATTCATGATTCATGAATCGTGATTCGATTCATGAATCATGATTCGATTCATGATTTATGATTCAATTCATGATTTATGATTCGATTCATGATTCTTGATTCATAAATCATGATTCGATTCATGATTCATGATTCATGAATCGTTATTCGATTCATGAATCATGATTCGATTCATGATTCATGATTTATGATTCATGATTCATGATTCAATTCATGATTCATGATTCAATTCATGATTCATGATTCAATTCATGATTCATGATACATGATTCAATTCATGATTCATTTCATGATTCATGATTCATGATTCATGAATCAATTCATGATTCATGATTCAATTCATGATTCATTTAATGATTCATGATTCATGATTCAATTCAGGATTTATGATTCGATTCATGATTCATGATTTATGAATCATGATTCGATTCATGAATCATGATTCAATTCATGAATCATGATTCGATTCATGATTCATGATTCATGAATCATGATTCAATTCATGAATCATGATTCGAATTATGATTCATGATTCATGAATCATGATTCAATTCATGTGTCATGATTCATGAATCATGATTCGATTCATGATTCATGAATCATGAATCATGATTCAATTCATGATTCATGATACATGATTCAATTCATGATTCATGATACATGATTCAATTCATGATTCATATCATGATTCCTGATTCATGATTCATGAATCATGATTCAATTATTGATTCATGATTCATAAATCATGATTCAATTCATGATTTTCATGAATCATGATTCAATTCATGATTTTCATGAATCATGATTCGATTCATGATTCATGATTGATGATTCAAATCATGATTTAATTCATGAATTATGATTTATTTCATGATTCATGATTCATTTTATGATTCATGATTCATGATTCAATTCATGATTCATTTCATTAATCATGATACATGATTCATGATTCAATTCATGATTCATGATTAAATTCATGATTCATGATTTAATTCATGATTCATGATTCAATTCATAATTAATTTAATGATTCATGATTTATGATTCAATTCATGATTTATGATTCGATTCATGATTCATGATTCATGAATCGTGATTCGATTCATGAATCATGATTCGATTCATGATTTATGATTCAATTCATGATTTATGATTCGATTCATGATTCTTGATTCATGAATCATGATTCGATTCATGATTCATGATTCATAAATCGTGATTCGATTCATGAATCATGATTCGATTCATGATTCATGATTCATGAATCATGAATCATGAATCGAATCATGATTCGATTCATGAATCATGAATCATGAATCGAATCATGATTCATGAATCAAATCATGATTAAATACATGATTCAAGATTCATGATTCGATTCATGATTCATATTTCATGATTCAATTCATGATTCATGATTTGATTCATGATTCATGATTCATTATTCATGATTCAATTCATGGTTCATGATTCATGAGTCATGATTCAATTCATGAATCATGATTCGATTCATGATTAATGATTTATGATTTATGATTCATGATTCGATTCATGATTCATGATACATTATTCAATTCATGATTCATTTCATGATTCATGATTCATGAACCAATTCATGATTCAATTCATGATTCATTTAATGATTCATGATTCATGATTCAATTCATGATTTATGATTCGATTCATGATTAATGATTTATGAATCATGATTCGATTTATGAATCATGATTCGATTCATGAATCATGATTCAATTCATGAATCATGATTCATGAATCATGATTAATGAATCATGATTCATGAATTGAATCATGATTCGATTCATGAATCATGATTCGATTAATGAATCATGATTCGTTCATGATTCATGATTAATGAATCATGATTCGATTAATGAATCATGATTCGATTCATGATTCATGATTCATGAATCATGATTCGATTCATGATTCATGATTCATGAATCATGATTCGATTCATGATTCATGATTCATGAATCATGATTCGATTCATGAATCATGATTCGATTCATGATTTATGATTCATGAATCATGATTCGATTCATGATTCATGATTCATAAATCATGATTCGATTCATGAATCATGATTCGATTAGTGAATCATGATTCGATTCATGATTCATGATTAATGAATCATGATTCAATTCATGATTCATGATTAATGAATCATGATTCGATTCATGATTCATGAATCATGATTCGATTCATAAATCATGATTCGATTCATGATTCATAATTCATGAATCATGATTCGATTAATAAATCATGATTCGATTCATGAATCATGATTCGATTCATGATTCATGATTCAAGAATCATAATTAAATTCATGATTCATGATTCGATTCATGATTCATGATTCAAGAATCATAATTAAATTCATGATTCATGATTTAATTCATGATTCATGATTCAATTCATAATTCATTTAATGATTCATGATTTATGATTCAATTCATGATTTATGATTCGATTCATGATTCATGATTTATGAATCATGATTCGATTCATGATTTATGAATCATGAATCATGATTCGATTCATGATTCATGATTTAGGAATCATGATTCGATTCATGATTCATGATTCATGAATCATGATTCGATTCATGATTCATGATTTAGGAATCATGATTCATGATTTAGGAATCATGATTCGATTCATGAATCATGATTCGATTCATGAATCATGATTCGATTCATGATTCATGATTTATGAATCATGATTCGATTCATGAATCATGATTCGATTCATGATTCGATTCATGAATCATGATTCGATTCATGATTCATGATTCGATTCATGATTCATGATTTATGAATCATGATTCGATTCATGATTCATGATTCATGATTCATGATTCATGAATCATGATTCATGATTCATGAATCATGATTTATGAATCATGATTCGATTCATGATTCATGATTCATGAATCATGATTCGATTCATGAATCATGATTCGATTCATGATTCGTGATTCATGAATCATGATTCGATTCATGATTCATGATTCATGAATCATGATTCGATTCATGAATCATGATTCGATTCATGAATCATGATTCGATTCATGATTCATGATTCATGAATCATGATTCGATTCATGAATCATGATTCGATTCATGAATCATGATTCGATTCATGATTCATGATTTATGAATCATGATTCGATTCATGATTCATGATTCATGAATCATGATTCGATTCATGATTCATGATTTATGAATCATGATTCGATTAATGATTCATGATTCATGAATCATGATTCGGTTCATGATTCATGATTCATGAATCATGATTCGATTCATGATTCATGATTTATGAATCATGATTCGATTCATGATTCATGATTTATGAATCATGATTCGATTCATGATTCGATTCATGAATCATGATTCGATTCATGATTCATGATTTATGAATCATGATTCGATTCATGATTCGATTCATGAATCATGATTCGATTCATGATTCATGATTTATGAATCATGATTCGAATCATGATTCATGATTTATGAATCATGATTCGATTCATGATTCATGAATCATGATTCGATTCATAAATCATGATTCGATTCATGATTCATAATTCATGAATCATGATTCGATTAATAAATCATGATTCGATTCATGAATCATGATTCGATTCATGATTCATGATTCAAGAATCATAATTAAATTCATGATTCATGATTCGATTCATGATTCATGATTCAAGAATCATAATTAAATTCATGATTCATGATTTAATTCATGATTCATGATTCAATTCATAATTCATTTAATGATTCATGATTTATGATTCAATTCATGATTTATGATTCGATTCATGATTCATGATTCATGAATCATGATTAGATTCATGATTCATGATTCATGAATCATGATTCGATTCATGATTCATGATTCATGAATCATGATTAGATTCATGAATCAAGATTCGATTCATGATTCATGATTTATGAATCATGATTCGATTCATGATTTATGAATCATGAATCATGATTCGATTCATGATTCATGATTTAGGAATCATGATTCGATTCATGATTCATGATTCATGAATCATGATTCGATTCATGATTCATGATTTAGGAATCATGATTCTTGATTTAGGAATCATGATTCAATTCATGATTCATGATTCATGAATCATGATTCGATTCATGAATCATGATTCGATTCATGAATCATGATTCGATTCATGATTCATGATTTATGAATCATGATTCGATTCATGAATCATGATTCGATTCATGATTCGATTCATGAATCATGATTCGATTCATGATTCATGATTCGATTCATGATTCATGATTTATGAATCATGATTCGATTCATGATTCATGATTCATGATTCATGATTCATGAATCATGATTCATGATTCATGAATCATGATTTATGAATCATGATTCGATTCATGATTCATGATTCATGAATCATGATTCGATTCATGAATCATGATTCGATTCATGATTCGTGATTCATGAATCATGATTCGATTCATGATTCATGATTCATGAATCATGATTCGATTCATGAATCATGATTCGATTCATGATTCATGATTCATGAATCATGATTCGATTCATGAATCATGATTCGATTCATGAATCATGATTCGATTCATGAATCATGATTCGATTCATGAATCATGATTCGATTCATGATTCATGATTTATGAATCATGATTCGATTCATGATTCATGATTCATGAATCATGATTCGATTCATGATTCATGATTTATGAATCATGATTCGATTAATGATTCATGATTCATGAATCATGATTCGGTTCATGATTCATGATTCATGAATCATGATTCGATTCATGATTCATGATTTATGAATCATGATTCGATTCATGATTCATGATTTATGAATCATGATTCGATTCATGATTCGATTCATGAATCATGATTCGATTCATGATTCATGATTTATGAATCATGATTCGATTCATGATTTATGAATCATGATTCTATTCATGATTCGATTCATGAATCATGATTCGATTCATGAATCATGATTCGATTCATGAATCATGATTCGATTCATGAATCATGATTCGATTCATGATTCATGATTTATGAATCATGATTCGATTCATGAATCATGATTTATGAATCATGATTCGATTCATGAATCATGATTCGATTCATGATTCATGATTTATGAATCATGATTCGATTCATGATTCATGATTCATGAATCATGATTCGATTCATGATTCATGATTCGATTCATGATTCATGATTTATGAATCATGATTCGATTCATGATTCATGATTCATGATTTAATTCATGATTCATGATTCAATTCATAATTCATTTAATGATTCATGATTTATGATTCAATTCATGAATCATGATTCGATTCATGATTCATGATTCATGAATCATGATTAGATTCATGAATCAAGATTCGATTCATGATTCATGATTTATGAATCATGATTCGATTCATGATTTATGAATCATGAATCATGATTTGATTCATGATTCATGATTTAGGAATCATGATTCGATTCATGATTTATGAATCATGAATCATGATTCGATTCATGATTCATGATTTAGGAATCATGATTCATGATTTAGGAATCATGATTCAATTCATGATTCATGATTCATGAATCATGATTCGATTCATGATTTATGAATCATGAATCATGATTCGATTCATGATTCATGATTTAGGAATCATGATTCGATTCATGATTCATGATTCATGAATCATGATTCGATTCATGATTCATGATTTAGGAATCATGATTCATGATTTAGGAATCATGATTCAATTCATGATTCATGATTCATGAATCATGATTCGATTCATGAATCATGATTTGATTCATGATTCGTGATTCATGAATCATGATTCGATTCATGATTCATGAATCATGATTCGATTAATGATTCATGATTCATGAATCATGATTCGATTCATGATTCATGATTTATGTATCATGATTCGATTCATGATTCGATTCATGAATCATGATTCGATTCATGATTCGATTCATGAATCATGATTCGATTCATGATTCATGATTCATGAATCATGATTCGATTCATGAATCATGATTCGATTCATGATTCATGATTTAGGAATCATGATTCTTGATTTAGGAATCATGATTCAATTCATGATTCATGATTCATGAATCATGATTCGATTCATGAATCATGATTCGATTCATGAATCATGATTCGATTCATGATTCATGATTTATGAATCATGATTCGATTCATGAATCATGATTCGATTCATGATTCGATTCATGAATCATGATTCGATTCATGATTCATGATTCGATTCATGATTCATGATTTATGAATCATGATTCGATTCATGATTCATGATTCATGATTCATGATTCATGAATCATGATTCATGATTCATGAATCATGATTTATGAATCATGATTCGATTCATGATTCATGATTCATGAATCATGATTCGATTCATGAATCATGATTCGATTCATGATTCGTGATTCATGAATCATGATTCGATTCATGATTCATGATTCATGAATCATGATTCGATTCATGAATCATGATTCGATTCATGATTCATGATTCATGAATCATGATTCGATTCATGAATCATGATTCGATTCATGAATCATGATTCGATTCATGAATCATGATTCGATTCATGAATCATGATTCGATTCATGATTCATGATTTATGAATCATGATTCGATTCATGATTCATGATTCATGAATCATGATTCGATTCATGATTCATGATTTATGAATCATGATTCGATTAATGATTCATGATTCATGAATCATGATTCGGTTCATGATTCATGATTCATGAATCATGATTCGATTCATGATTCATGATTTATGAATCATGATTCGATTCATGATTCATGATTTATGAATCATGATTCGATTCATGATTCGATTCATGAATCATGATTCGATTCATGATTCATGATTTATGAATCATGATTCGATTCATGATTTATGAATCATGATTCTATTCATGATTCGATTCATGAATCATGATTCGATTCATGAATCATGATTCGATTCATGAATCATGATTCGATTCATGAATCATGATTCGATTCATGATTCATGATTTATGAATCATGATTCGATTCATGAATCATGATTTATGAATCATGATTCGATTCATGAATCATGATTCGATTCATGATTCATGATTTATGAATCATGATTCGATTCATGATTCATGATTCATGAATCATGATTCGATTCATGATTCATGATTCGATTCATGATTCATGATTTATGAATCATGATTCGATTCATGATTCATGATTCATGATTTAATTCATGATTCATGATTCAATTCATAATTCATTTAATGATTCATGATTTATGATTCAATTCATGAATCATGATTCGATTCATGATTCATGATTCATGAATCATGATTAGATTCAT
>NW_027448154.1:0-70339 GCF_038048845.1 Mixophyes fleayi | reverse complement strand
TGAATTGAATCATGAATCATGAATCATGAATTGAATCATGAATCATGAATCAAATAATGAATCATGAATTAAATCATGAATCATGAATTGAATCATGAATCTTGAATCGAATCATGAATCATGAATCATGAAATGAATCATGAATCATGAAATGAATCATGAATTGAATCATGAATTGAATCATGAATCATGAAATGAATCATGAATTAAATCATGAATCATGAATTCAATCATGAATCATGAAATGAATCATGAATTCAATCATGAATCATGAATCAAATAATGAATCATGAATTAAATCATGAATCATGAATTGAATCATGAATCTTGAATCGAATCATGAATCATGAATCATGAAATGAATCATGAATCATGAAATGAATCATGAATTGAATCATGAATTGAATCATGAATCATGAAATGAATCATGAATTAAATCATTAATCATGAATTCAATCATGAATCATGAAATGAATCATGAATTGAATCATGAATCATGAATCAAATAATGAATCATGAATTAAATCATGAATCATGAATTGAATCATGAATCTTGAATCGAATCATGAATCATGAATCATGAATTTAATCATGAATCATCAATTGAATCATGAATTGAATCATAAATCATGAATCATCGATTGAATCATGAATCATGAATCGAATCATGAATCATGAATTGAATCATGAATCATGAATCATGAATCATGAATCGAATCATGAATTGAATCATGAATCATGAATCATGAAATGAATCATGAATCATGAAATGAATCATGAATTGAATCATGAATCATGAATCAAATAATGAATCATGAATTAAATCATGAATCATGAATTGAATCATGAATCTTGAATCGAATCATGAATCATGAATCATGAAATGAATCATGAATCATGAAATGAATCATGAATTGAATCATGAATTGAATCATGAATCATGAAATGAATCATGAATTAAATCATGAATCATGAATTCAATCATGAATCATGAAATGAATCATGAATTGAATCATGAATCATGAATCAAATAATGAATCATGAATTAAATCATGAATCATGAATTGAATCATGAATCTTGAATCGAATCATGAATCATGAATCATGAAATGAATCATGAATCATGAAATGAATCATGAATTGAATCATGAATTGAATCATGAATCATGAAATGAATCATGAATTAAATCATGAATCATGAATTCAATCATGAATCATGATATGAATCATGAATTGAATCATGAATCATGAATCAAATAATGAATCATGAATTAAATCATGAATCATGAATTGAATCATGAATCTTGAATCGAATCATGAATCATGAATCATGAATTTAATCATGAATCATCAATTGAATCATGAATTGAATCATAAATCATGAATCATCGATTGAATCATGAATCATGAATCGAATCATGAATCATGAATTGAATCATGAATCATGAATCATGAATCATGAATCGAATCATGAATTGAATCATGAATCATGAATCATGAAATGAATCATGAATCATGAAATGAATCATGAATTGAATCATGAATTGAATCATGAATCATGAAATGAATCATGAATTAAATCATGAATCATGAATTCAATCATGAATCATGAAATGAATCATGAATTGAATCATGAATCATGAATCAAATAATGAATCATGAATTAAATCATGAATCATGAATTGAATCATGAATCTTGAATCGAATCATGAATCATGAATCATGAATTTAATCATGAATCATCAATTGAATCATGAATTGAATCATAAATCATGAATCATCGATTGAATCATGAATCATGAATCGAATCATGAATCATGAATTGAATCATGAATCATGAATCATGAATCATGAATCGAATCATGAATTGAATCATGAATCATGAATCATGAATTATGAATCGAAACACGAATCATGAAATGAATCATGATCATGAAACGAATCATAAATCATTAATCATGAATCGAATCATGAATCATGAATTGAATCATGAATCATGAATTGAATCATAAATCATGAATTGAATCATGATTCATGAATTCAATCATGATTTGAATAATGAATCATGAATTGAATCCTGAATCATGAATAATGAATCATGAATTGAATCATGAAATGAATCATGAATCATGAATAATGAATTGAATCATGAATCATGAATCAAATTATGAATCTCGAATCATGAATTGAATCATGAATCATGAATTGAATCATGAATTGAATCATAAATCATGAATCATGAATTGAATCATAAATCATGAATTGAATCATGATTCATGAATTCAATCATGATTTGAATAATGAATCATGAATTGAATCCTGAATCATGAATAATGAATCATGAATTGAATCATGAATTGAATCATGAATCATGAATCATGAATCATGAATCGAATCATGAATTGAATCATGAATCATGAATCATGAATTGAATCATGAATCATGAATCAAATAATGAATCATGAATTAAATCATGAATCATGAATTGAATCATGAATCTTGAATCGAATCATGAATCATGAATCATGAAATGAATCATGAATCATGAAATGAATCATGAATTGAATCATGAATTGAATCATGAATCATGAAATGAATCATGAATTAAATCATGAATCATGAATTCAATCATGAATCATGAAATGAATCATGAATTGAATCATGAATCATGAATCAAATAATGAATCATGAATTAAATCATGAATCATGAATTGAATCATGAATCTTGAATCGAATCATGAATCATGAATTTAATCATGAATCATCAATTGAATCATGAATTGAATCATAAATCATGAATCATCGATTGAATCATGAATCATGAATCGAATCATGAATCATGAATTGAATCATGAATCATGAATCATGAATCATGAATCGAATCATGAATTGAATCATGAATCATGAATCATGAAATGAATCATGAATCATGAAATGAATCATGAATTGAATCATGAATTGAATCATGAATCATGAAATGAATCATGAATTAAATCATGAATCATGAATTCAATCATGAATCATGAAATGAATCATGAATTGAATCATGAATCATGAATCAAATAATGAATCATGAATTAAATCATGAATCATGAATTGAATCATGAATCTTGAATCGAATCATGAATCATGAATCATGAATTTAATCATGAATCATCAATTGAATCATGAATTGAATCATAAATCATGAATCATCGATTGAATCATGAATCATGAATCGAATCATGAATCATGAATTGAATCATGAATCATGAATCATGAATCATGAATCGAATCATGAATTGAATCATGAATCATGAATCATGAATTATGAATCGAAACACGAATCATGAAATGAATCATGAATCATGAAACGAATCATAAATCATTAATCATGAATCGAATCATGAATCATGAATTGAATCATGAATCATGAATTGAATCATAAATCATGAATTGAATCATGATTCATGAATTCAATCATGATTTGAATAATGAATCATGAATTGAATCCTGAATCATGAATAATGAATCATGAATTGAATCATGAAATGAATCATGAATCATGAATAATGAATTGAATCATGAATCATGAATCAAATTATGAATCTCGAATCATGAATTGAATCATGAATCATGAATTGAATCATGAATTGAATCATAAATCATGAATCATGAATTGAATCATGAATCATAAATTGAATCATGAATCATTAATTGAATCATGAATCATGAATCGAATCATAAATCATGAATCAAGAATCATGAATCGAATCATGAATCATGAATAATGAATCGAATCTCGAATCATGAATTGAATCATGAATCATGAATTGAATCATGAATTGAATCATGAATCATGAATCATGAATCGAATCATGAATCATGAATCGAATCATGAATTATGAATCATGAATCATGAATTGAATCATGAATCATGAATCGAATCATGAATCATGAATCGAAACATGAATCATGAATTGAATCATGAATCATGAATTGAATCATGAATTATGAATCGAAACACGAATCATGAAATGAATCATGAATCATGAAACGAATCATAAATCATTAATCATGAATCGAATCATGAATCATGAATCATGAATCATGAATCGAATCATGAATCATGAATCATGAATCATGAATTGAATCATGAATCATGAATTGAATCATGAATTATGAATCGAAACACGAATCATGAAATGAATCATGAATCATGAAACGAATCATAAATCATTAATCATGAATCGAATCATGAATCATGAATTGAATCATGAATCATGAATTGAATCATAAATCATGAATTGAATCATGATTCATGAATTCAATCATGATTTGAATAATGAATCATGAATTGAATCCTGTATCATGAATAATGAATCATGAATTGAATCATGAAATGAATCATGAATCATGAATAATGAATTGAATCATGAATCATGAATCAAATTATGAATCTCGAATCATGAATTGAATCATGAATCATGAATTGAATCATGAATTGAATCATAAATCATGAATCATGAATTGAATCATGAATCATAAATCGAATCATGAATCATTAATTGAATCATGAATCATGAATCGAATCATAAATCATGAATCAAGAATCATGAATCGAATCATGAATCATGAATAATGAATCGAATCTCGAATCATGAATTGAATCATGAATCATGAATTGAATCATGAATTGAATCATAAATCATGAATCATGAATTGAATCATGAATCATGATTCGAATCATGAATTAAATAATAAATCATGAATCATGAATTGAATCATGAATCATGAATCGAATCATGAATCATGAATCATGAATTGAATCATAAATTGAATCATAAATCATAAATCATGAATTGAATCATGAATCATGAATCGAATCATGAATCATGAATTGAATCATGAATCATGAATCATGAATTAAATCATGAATCATGAATCAAATCATGAATCATGAATCGAATCATGAATTATGAATTATGAATCATGAATTGAATCATGAATCATGAATCGAATCATGAATCATGAATCATGAATTAAATCGTGAATCATGAATCATGAATCAAATCATGAATCAAATCATGAATTATGAATCATAAATCATGAATTGAATCATGAATCATGAATCGACTCATGAATCATGAATTGAAACATGAATCATGAATTGAATCATGATTTGAATCATGAATCATGAATTGAATCATGAATCATGAATAATGAATCATGAATTGAATCATGAAATGAATCATGAATCATGAATCATGAATTGAATCATGAATCATGAATCAAATCATGAATCTCGAATCATGAATTGAATCATGAATCATGAACGGAATCATGAATTGAATCATAAATCATGAATCATGAATTGAATCATGAATCATAAATCGAGTCATGAATCATGAATTGAATCATGAATTATGAAATGAATCATGAATTGAATCATGAATCATGAATTGAATCATGAATCATGAATCTTGATTCATGAATTGAATCATAAATCAAGAATCAAATCATGAATCATGAATTGATTAATGAATCATGAATCGAATCATGAATCATGAATTGAATCATGAATCATGAATTGAATCATGAATTGAATCATAAATCATGAATCATGAATTGAATCATGAATCATGAATCGAATCATGAATCATGAATCGAATCATGAATCATGAATTGAATCATGAATCATGAATTGAATCATGAATCATGAATCATGAATCATGAATTGAATCATGAATCATGAATCATGAATTGAATCATGAATCATGAATTGAATCATAAATTGAATCATAAATCATAAATCATGAATTGAATCATGAATCATGAATCGAATCATAAATCATGAATCGAATCATAAATCATGAATTGAATCATGAATCATGAATCATGAATCATGAATCGAATCATGAATTATGAATCATGAATCATGAATCAAATCATGAATCATGAATCAAATCATGAATTATGAATCGAAACATGAATCATGATTTGAATCATGAATCATGAATCATGAAATGAATCAAGAATCATGAATCGAATCATGAATCATGAATCATGAATAATGAATCGAATCATGAATCATGAATTGAATCATGAATCATGAATTGAATCATGAATTATGAATCGAAACACGAATCATGAAATGAATCATGAATCATGAAACGAATCATGAATTGAATCATGAATCATGAATCATGAATTGAATCATGAATCATGAATCAAATAATGAATCATGAATTAAATCATGAATCATGAATTGAATCATGAATCTTGAATCGAATCATGAATCATGAATCATGAAATGAATCATGAATCATGAAATGAATCATGAATTGAATCATGAATTGAATCATGAATCATGAAATGAATCATGAATTAAATCATGAATCATGAATTCAATCATGAATCATGAAATGAATCATGAATTGAATCATGAATCATGAATCAAATAATGAATCATGAATTAAATCATGAATCATGAATTGAATCATGAATCTTGAATCGAATCATGAATCATGAATCATGAAATGAATCATGAATCATGAAATGAATCATGAATTGAATCATGAATTGAATCATGAATCATGAAATGAATCATGAATTAAATCATGAATCATGAATTCAATCATGAATCATGAAATGAATCATGAATTGAATCATGAATCATGAATCAAATAATGAATCATGAATTAAATCATGAATCATGAATTGAATCATGAATCTTGAATCGAATCATGAATCATGAATCATGAATTTAATCATGAATCATCAATTGAATCATGAATTGAATCATAAATCATGAATCATCGATTGAATCATGAATCATGAATCGAATCATGAATCATGAATTGAATCATGAATCATGAATCATGAATCATGAATCGAATCATGAATTGAATCATGAATCATGAATCATGAAATGAATCATGAATCATGAAATGAATCATGAATTGAATCATGAATCATGAATCAAATAATGAATCATGAATTAAATCATGAATCATGAATTGAATCATGAATCTTGAATCGAATCATGAATCATGAATCATGAAATGAATCATGAATCATGAAATGAATCATGAATTGAATCATGAATTGAATCATGAATCATGAAATGAATCATGAATTAAATCATGAATCATGAATTCAATCATGAATCATGAAATGAATCATGAATTGAATCATGAATCATGAATCAAATAATGAATCATGAATTAAATCATGAATCATGAATTGAATCATGAATCTTGAATCGAATCATGAATCATGAATCATGAAATGAATCATGAATCATGAAATGAATCATGAATTGAATCATGAATTGAATCATGAATCATGAAATGAATCATGAATTAAATCATGAATCATGAATTCAATCATGAATCATGAAATGAATCATGAATTGAATCATGAATCATGAATCAAATAATGAATCATGAATTAAATCATGAATCATGAATTGAATCATGAATCTTGAATCGAATCATGAATCATGAATCATGAATTTAATCATGAATCATCAATTGAATCATGAATTGAATCATAAATCATGAATCATCGATTGAATCATGAATCATGAATCGAATCATGAATCATGAATTGAATCATGAATCATGAATCGAATCATGAATTGAATCATGAATCATGAATCATGAAATGAATCATGAATCATGAAATGAATCATGAATTGAATCATGAATTGAATCATGAATCATGAAATGAATCATGAATTAAATCATGAATCATGAATTCAATCATGAATCATGAAATGAATCATGAATTGAATCATGAATCATGAATCAAATAATGAATCATGAATTAAATCATGAATCATGAATTGAATCATGAATCTTGAATCGAATCATGAATCATGAATCATGAATTTAATCATGAATCATCAATTGAATCATGAATTGAATCATAAATCATGAATCATCGATTGAATCATGAATCATGAATCGAATCATGAATCATGAATTGAATCATGAATCATGAATCATGAATCATGAATCGAATCATGAATTGAATCATGAATCATGAATCATGAATTATGAATCGAAACACGAATCATGAAATGAATCATGAATCATGAAACGAATCATAAATCATTAATCATGAATCGAATCATGAATCATGAATTGAATCATGAATCATGAATTGAATCATAAATCATGAATTGAATCATGATTCATGAATTCAATCATGATTTGAATAATGAATCATGAATTGAATCCTGAATCATGAATAATGAATCATGAATTGAATCATGAAATGAATCATGAATCATGAATAATGAATTGAATCATGAATCATGAATCAAATTATGAATCTCGAATCATGAATTGAATCATGAATCATGAATTGAATCATGAATTGAATCATAAATCATGAATCATGAATTGAATCATAAATCATGAATTGAATCATGATTCATGAATTCAATCATGATTTGAATAATGAATCATGAATTGAATCCTGAATCATGAATAATGAATCATGAATTGAATCATGAATTGAATCATGAATCATGAATCATGAATCATGAATCGAATCATGAATTGAATCATGAATCATGAATCATGAATTGAATCATGAATCATGAATCAAATAATGAATCATGAATTAAATCATGAATCATGAATTGAATCATGAATCTTGAATCGAATCATGAATCATGAATCATGAAATGAATCATGAATCATGAAATGAATCATGAATTGAATCATGAATTGAATCATGAATCATGAAATGAATCATGAATTAAATCATGAATCATGAATTCAATCATGAATCATGAAATGAATCATGAATTGAATCATGAATCATGAATCAAATAATGAATCATGAATTAAATCATGAATCATGAATTGAATCATGAATCTTGAATCGAATCATGAATCATGAATCATGAATTTAATCATGAATCATCAATTGAATCATGAATTGAATCATAAATCATGAATCATCGATTGAATCATGAATCATGAATCGAATCATGAATCATGAATTGAATCATGAATCATGAATCATGAATCATGAATCGAATCATGAATTGAATCATGAATCATGAATCATGAAATGAATCATGAATCATGAAATGAATCATGAATTGAATCATGAATTGAATCATGAATCATGAAATGAATCATGAATTAAATCATGAATCATGAATTCAATCATGAATCATGAAATGAATCATGAATTGAATCATGAATCATGAATCAAATAATGAATCATGAATTAAATCATGAATCATGAATTGAATCATGAATCTTGAATCGAATCATGAATCATGAATCATGAATTTAATCATGAATCATCAATTGAATCATGAATTGAATCATAAATCATGAATCATCGATTGAATCATGAATCATGAATCGAATCATGAATCATGAATTGAATCATGAATCATGAATCATGAATCATGAATCGAATCATGAATTGAATCATGAATCATGAATCATGAATTATGAATCGAAACACGAATCATGAAATGAATCATGAATCATGAAACGAATCATAAATCATTAATCATGAATCGAATCATGAATCATGAATTGAATCATGAATCATGAATTGAATCATAAATCATGAATTGAATCATGATTCATGAATTCAATCATGATTTGAATAATGAATCATGAATTGAATCATGAATTGAATCATAAATCATGAATCATGAATTGAATCATGAATCATAAATTGAATCATGAATCATTAATTGAATCATGAATCATGAATCGAATCATAAATCATGAATCAAGAATCATGAATCGAATCATGAATCATGAATAATGAATCGAATCTCGAATCATGAATTGAATCATGAATCATGAATTGAATCATGAATTGAATCATGAATCATGAATCATGAATCGAATCATGAATCATGAATCGAATCATGAATTATGAATCATGAATCATGAATTGAATCATGAATCATGAATCGAATCATGAATCATGAATCGAAACATGAATCATGAATTGAATCATGAATCATGAATTGAATCATGAATTATGAATCGAAACACGAATCATGAAATGAATCATGAATCATGAAACGAATCATAAATCATTAATCATGAATCGAATCATGAATCATGAATCATGAATCATGAATCATGAATCGAATCATGAATCATGAATCATGAATCATGAATTGAATCATGAATCATGAATTGAATCATGAATTATGAATCGAAACACGAATCATGAAATGAATCATGAATCATGAAACGAATCATAAATCATTAATCATGAATCGAATCATGAATCATGAATTGAATCATGAATCATGAATTGAATCATAAATCATGAATTGAATCATGATTCATGAATTCAATCATGATTTGAATAATGAATCATGAATTGAATCCTGTATCATGAATAATGAATCATGAATTGAATCATGAAATGAATCATGAATCATGAATAATGAATTGAATCATGAATCATGAATCAAATTATGAATCTCGAATCATGAATTGAATCATGAATCATGAATTGAATCATGAATTGAATCATAAATCATGAATCATGAATTGAATCATGAATCATAAATCGAATCATGAATCATTAATTGAATCATGAATCATGAATCGAATCATAAATCATGAATCAAGAATCATGAATCGAATCATGAATCATGAATAATGAATCGAATCTCGAATCATGAATTGAATCATGAATCATGAATTGAATCATGAATTGAATCATAAATCATGAATCATGAATTGAATCATGAATCATAAATCGAATCATGAATCATTAATTGAATCATGAATCATGAATCGAATCATGAATCATGAATCATGAATCGAATCATGAATCATGAATTGAATCATGAATCATGAATCATGAATTGAATTATGAATCATGAATCGAATCATGAAACATGAATTGAATCATGAATCATGAATTGAATCATGAATCATGAATTGCATCATGAATCATGAATTGCATCATGAATCATTAATCATGAATTAAATCATGAATCATGAAATGAATCATGAATCATGAAATGAATCATGAATTGAATCATGAATCATGAATCATGAATTGAATCATGAATCATGAAATGAATCATGAATTGAATCATGAATCATGAATTGAATCATGAATCATGAAATGAATCATGAATTGAATCATGAATCATGAATAAAATCATGAATCATGAATTAAATCATGAATCATGAATTAAATCATGAATCATGAATTGAATCATGAATCATGAATCGAATCATGAATCATGAATCATGAAATGAATCATGAATCATGAAATGAATCATGAATTGAATCATGAATTGAATCATGAATCATGAAATGAATCATGAATTAAATCATGAATCATGAATTCAATCATGAATCATGAAATGAATCATGAATTGAATCATGAATCATGAATAAAATCATGAATCATGAATTAAATCATGAATCATGAATTAAATCATGAATCATGAATTGAATCATGAATCATGAATCGAATCATGAATCATGAATCATGAAATGAATCATGAATCATGAAATGAATCATGAATTGAATCATGAATTGAATCATGAATCATGAAATGAATCATGAATTAAATCATGAATCATGAATTCAATCATGAATCATGAAATGAATCATGAATTGAATCATGAATCATGAATCAAATAATGAATCATGAATTAAATCATGAATCATGAATTTAATCATGAATCTTGAATCGAATCATGAATCATGAATCATGAAATGAATCATGAATCATGAAATGAATCATGAATTGAATCATGAATTGAATCATGAATCATGAAATGAATCATGAATTAAATCATGAATCATGAATTCAATCATGAATCATGAAATGAATCATGAATTGAATCATGAATCATGAATCAAATAATGAATCATGAATTAAATCATGAATCATGAATTGAATCATGAATCTTGAATCGAATCATGAATCATGAATCATGAATTTAATCATGAATCATCAATTGAATCATGAATTGAATCATAAATCATGAATCATCGATTGAATCATGAATCATGAATCGAATCATGAATCATGAATTGAATCATGAATCATGAATCATGAATCATGAATCGAATCATGAATTGAATCATGAATCATGAATCATGAATTGAATCATGAATCATGAATCAAATAATGAATCATGAATTAAATCATGAATCATGAATTGAATCATGAATCTTGAATCGAATCATGAATCATGAATCATGAAATGAATCATGAATCATGAAATGAATCATGAATTGAATCATGAATTGAATCATGAATCATGAAATGAATCATGAATTAAATCATGAATCATGAATTCAATCATGAATCATGAAATGAATCATGAATTGAATCATGAATCATGAATCAAATAATGAATCATGAATTAAATCATGAATCATGAATTGAATCATGAATCTTGAATCGAATCATGAATCATGAATCATGAATTTAATCATGAATCATCAATTGAATCATGAATTGAATCATAAATCATGAATCATCGATTGAATCATGAATCATGAATCGAATCATGAATCATGAATTGAATCATGAATCATGAATCATGAATCATGAATCGAATCATGAATTGAATCATGAATCATGAATCATGAATTGAATCATGAATCATGATTCGAATCATGAATTAAATAATAAATCATGAATCATGAATTGAATCATGAATCATGAATCGAATCATGAATCATGAATCATGAATTGAATCATAAATTGAATCATAAATCATAAATCATGAATTGAATCATGAATCATGAATCAAATCATGAATCATGAATTGAATCATGAATCATGAATCATGAATTAAATCATGAATCATGAATCATGAATCGAATCATGAATCATGAATCGAATCATGAATTATGAATCATGAATCATGAATTATGAATCATGAATCATGAAATCGAATCATGAATCATGAATTAAATCATGAATCATGAATCATGAATCGAATCATGAATCATGAATCGAATCATGAATTATGAATCATGAATCATGAATTGAATCATGAATCATGAATCGAATCATGAATCATGAATCGAAACATGAATCATGAATTGAATCATGAATCATGAATTGAATCATGAATTATGAATCGAAACACGAATCATGAAATGAATCATGAATCATGAAACGAATCATAAATCATTAATCATGAATCGAATCATGAATCATGAATCATGAATCATGAATCATGATCGAATCATGAATCATGAATCATGAATTGAATCATGAAATGAATCATGAATCATGAATTGAATCATAATTTGAATCATGAATCATGAATCATGAATCATGAATCATGAATCATGAATCATGAATCGAATCATGAATCATGAATCCTGATTGAATTATGAATCATGAATCATGAATCATGAATTGAATCATAATATGAATCATAAATCCTGAATCATGAATCATGAATTGAATCATGAATTGAATCATGAATCTCGAATCATGAATTGAATCATGAATCATGAATTAAATCATGAATTGAATCATAAATCATGAATCATGAATTGAATCATAAATCATAAATCGAATCATGAATCATGAATTGAATCATGAAACATGAATCATGAATCGAATCATGAATCATGAATTAAATCATGAATTGAATCATAAATCATGAATCATGAATCGAATTATGAATCATGAATTGAATCATGAATCATGAATTTAATCATGAATCATGAATTGAATAATGAATCATGAATCATGAATTGAATAATGAATCATGAAATGAATCATGAATTGAATCATGAATCATGAATAAAATCATGAATCATGAATTAAATCATGAATCATAAATTGAATCATAATTCATGAATAGAATCATGAATCATGAATTGAATCACGAATCATAAATTGAATCATGAATTGAATCATAAATCATAAATCATGAATTAAATCATGAATCATGAATCAAATCATGAATCATGATTTGAATCATGAATCATGAATTGAATCTTGAATCATGAATCATGAATCATGAATCATGAATCGAATCATGAATCATGAATCGAATCATGAATCATGAATCATGAATCAAATCATGAATCATGAAATGAATCATGAATTGAATTATGAATTGAATCATAAATCATGAATCATGAATTGAATCATGAATCATGAATTGAATCATGAATCATGAATCGAATCATGAATCATGAATTGAATCATGAATCATGAATTGAATCATGAATCATGAATCATGAATTGAATCATGAATCATGAATCATGAATTGAATCATGAATCATGAATCGAATCATGAATCATGAATTGAATCATGAATCATGAATCATGAATCGAATCATGAATCATGAATTGAATCATGAATCATGAATCATGAATTGAATCATGAATCATGAATCAAATCATGAATCATGAATCATAAATTGAATCATAAATCATGAATTGAATCATGAATCATGAATCGAATCATGAATCATGATTCGAATCATGATTTATGAATCATGAATCATGAATCATGAATTGAATCATGAATCATGAATTGAATCATGAATCCTGAATCATGAATCATGAATCGAATCATAAATTATGAATCATGAATCGAATCATGAATCATGAATTGAATCATGAATCATGAATTGAATCATGAATCATGAATCATGAATCGAATCATGAATTATGAATCATGAATCATGAATTGAATCATAAATCATAAATCGAATCATGAATCATGAATTGAATCATGAAACATGAATCATGAATCGAATCATGAATCATGAATCATGAATCGAATTATGAATCATGAATTGAATCATGAATCATGAATTTAATCATGAATCATGAATTGAATAATGAATCATGAATCATGAATTGAATAATGAATCATGAAATGAATCATGAATTGTATCATGAATCATGAATAAAATCATGAATCATGAATTAAATCATGAATCATAAATTGAATCATAATTCATGAATAGAATCATGAATCATGAATTGAATCACGAATCATGAATTGAATCATGAATTGAATCATAAATCATAAATCATGAATTGAATCATGAATCATGAATCAAATCATGAATCATGAATTGAATCATGAATCATGAATCATGAATCATGAATCATGAATTGAATCATGAATCATGAATTAAATCATGAATCATGATTTGAATCATGAATCATGAATTGAATCATGAATCATGAATTGAATCTTGAATCATGAATCATGAATCATGAATCGAATCATGAATCATGAATCGAATCATGAATCATGAATCATGAATCATGAAATGAATCATGAAATGAATCATGAATTGAATTATGAATTGAATCATAAATCATGAATCATGAATTGAATCATGAATCATGAATTGAATCATGAATCATGAATTGAATCATGAATCATGAATTGAATCATGAATCATGAATCATGAATTGAATCATGAATCATGAATCGAATCATGAATCATGAATTGAATCATGAATCATGAATCATGAATCGAATCATGAATCATGAATTGAATAATGAATCATGAAATGAATCATGAATTGAATCATGAATCATGAATAAAATCATGAATCATGAATTAAATCATGAATCATAAATTGAATCATAATTCATGAATAGAATCATGAATCATGAATTGAATCACGAATCATGAATTGAATCATGAATTGAATCATAAATCATAAATCATGAATTAAATCATGAATCATGAATCAAATCATGAATCATAATTTGAATCATGAATCATGAATTGAATCATGAATCATGAATTGAATCTTGAATCATGAATCATGAATCATGAATCATGAATCGAATCATGAATCATGAATCGAATCATGAATCATGAATCAAATCATGAATCATGAAATGAATCATGAATTGAATTATGAATTGAATCATAAATCATGAATCATGAATTGAATCATGAATCATGAATTGAATCATGAATCATGAATCGAATCATGAATCATGAATTGAATCATGAATCATGAATTGAATCATGAATCATGAATCATGAATTGAATCATGAATCATGAATCATGAATTGAATCATGAATCATGAATCGAATCATGAATCATGAATTGAATCATGAATCATGAATCATGAATCGAATCATGAATCATGAATTGAATCATGAATCATGAATCATGAATTGAATCATGAATCATGAATCAAATTATGAATCATGAATCATAAATTGAATCATAAATCATGAATTGAATCATGAATCATGAATCGAATCATGAATCATGATTCGAATCATGATTTATGAATCATGAATCATGAATCATGAATTGAATCATGAATCATGAATTGAATCATGAATCCTGAATCATGAATCATGAATCGAATCATAAATTATGAATCATGAATCGAATCATGAATCATGAATTGAATCATGAATCATGAATTGAATCATGAATCATGAATCATGAATCGAATCATGAATTATGAATCATGAATCATGAATTGAATCATAAATCATAAATCGAATCATGAATCATGAATTGAATCATGAAACATGAATCATGAATCGAATCATGAATCATGAATCATGAATCGAATTATGAATCATGAATTGAATCATGAATCATGAATTTAATCATGAATCATGAATTGAATAATGAATCATGAATCATGAATTGAATAATGAATCATGAAATGAATCATGAATTGTATCATGAATCATGAATAAAATCATGAATCATGAATTAAATCATGAATCATAAATTGAATCATAATTCATGAATAGAATCATGAATCATGAATTGAATCACGAATCATGAATTGAATCATGAATTGAATCATAAATCATAAATCATGAATTGAATCATGAATCATGAATCAAATCATGAATCATGAATTGAATCATGAATCATGAATCATGAATCATGAATCATGAATTGAATCATGAATCATGAATTAAATCATGAATCATGATTTGAATCATGAATCATGAATTGAATCATGAATCATGAATTGAATCTTGAATCATGAATCATGAATCATGAATCGAATCATGAATCATGAATCGAATCATGAATCATGAATCATGAATCATGAAATGAATCATGAAATGAATCATGAATTGAATTATGAATTGAATCATAAATCATGAATCATGAATTGAATCATGAATCATGAATTGAATCATGAATCATGAATTGAATCATGAATCATGAATTGAATCATGAATCATGAATCATGAATTGAATCATGAATCATGAATCGAATCATGAATCATGAATTGAATCATGAATCATGAATCATGAATCGAATCATGAATCATGAATTGAATCATGAATCATGAATCATGAATTGAATCATGAATCATGAATCAAATCATGAATCATGAATCATAAATTGAATCATAAATCATGAATTGAATCATGAATCATGAATCGAATCATGAATCATGAATTGAATCATGAATCATGATTCGAATCATGATTTATGAATCATGAATCATGAATTGAATCATGAATCCTGAATCATGAATCATGAATCGAATCATTAATTATGAATCATGAATCGAATCATGAATCATGAATTGAATCATGAATCATGAATTGAATCATGAATCATGAATCATGAATCATGAATCGAATCATGAATTATGAATCATGAATCATGAATTGAATCATGAATCATGAATCGAATCATGAATCATGAATCGAAACATGAATCATGAATTGAATCATGAATCATGAATTGAATCATGAATTATGAATCGAAACACGAATCATGAAATGAATCATGAATCATGAAACGAATCATAAATCATTAATCATGAATCGAATCATGAATCATGAATCATGAATTGAATCATGAAATGAATCATGAATCATGAATTGAATCATAATTTGAATCATGAATCATGAATCATGAATCATGAATCATGAATCATGAATCATGAATCGAATCATGAATCATGAATCCTGAATTGAATTATGAATCATGAATCATGAATCATGAATTGAATCATAATATGAATCATAAATCCTGAATCATGAATCATGAATTGAATCATGAATTGAATCATGAATCTCGAATCATGAATTGAATCATGAATCATGAATTAAATCATGAATTGAATCATAAATCATGAATCATGAATTGAATCATAAATCATAAATCGAATCATGAATCATGAATTGAATCATGAAACATGAATCATGAATCGAATCATGAATCATGAATCATGAATCGAATTATGAATCATGAATTGAATCATGAATCATGAATTTAATCATGAATCATGAATTGAATAATGAATCATGAATCATGAATTGAATAATGAATCATGAAATGAATCATGAATTGAATCATGAATCATGAATAAAATCATGAATCATGAATTAAATCATGAATCATAAATTGAATCATAATTCATGAATAGAATCATGAATCATGAATTGAATCACGAATCATGAATTGAATCATGAATTGAATCATAAATCATAAATCATGAATTGAATCATGAATCATGAATCAAATCATGAATCATGATTTGAATCATGAATCATGAATTGAATCATGAATCATGAATTGAATCTTGAATCATGAATCATGAATCATGAATCATGAATCGAATCATGAATCATGAATCGAATCATGAATCATGAATCATGAATCAAATCATGAATCATGAAATGAATCATGAATTGAATTATGAATTGAATCATAAATCATGAATCATGAATTGAATCATGAATCATGAATTGAATCATGAATCATGAATCGAATCATGAATCATGAATTGAATCATGAATCATGAATTGAATCATGAATCATGAATCATGAATTGAATCATGAATCATGAATCATGAATTGAATCATGAATCATGAATCGAATCATGAATCATGAATTGAATCATGAATCATGAATCAAATCATGAATCATGAATCATAAATTGAATCATAAATCATGAATTGAATCATGAATCATGAATCGAATCATGAATCATGATTCGAATCATGATTTATGAATCATGAATCATGAATCATGAATTGAATCATGAATCATGAATTGAATCATGAATCCTGAATCATGAATCATGAATCGAATCATAAATTATGAATCATGAATCGAATCATGAATCATGAATTGAATCATGAATCATGAATTGAATCATGAATCATGAATCATGAATCGAATCATGAATTATGAATCATGAATCATGAATTGAATCATAAATCATAAATCGAATCATGAATCATGAATTGAATCATGAAACATGAATCATGAATCGAATCATGAATCATGAATCATGAATCGAATTATGAATCATGAATTGAATCATGAATCATGAATTTAATCATGAATCATGAATTGAATAATGAATCATGAATCATGAATTGAATAATGAATCATGAAATGAATCATGAATTGTATCATGAATCATGAATTAAATCATGAATCATAAATTGAATCATAATTCATGAATAGAATCATGAATCATGAATTGAATCACGAATCATGAATTGAATCATGAATTGAATCATAAATCATAAATCATGAATTGAATCATGAATCATGAATCAAATCATGAATCATGAATTGAATCATGAATCATGAATCATGAATCATGAATCATGAATTGAATCATGAATCATGAATTAAATCATGAATCATGATTTGAATCATGAATCATGAATTGAATCATGAATCATGAATTGAATCATGAATCATGAATTGAATCTTGAATCATGAATCATGAATCATGAATCGAATCATGAATCATGAATCGAATCATGAATCATGAATCATGAATCATGAAATGAATCATGAAATGAATCATGAATTGAATTATGAATTGAATCATAAATCATGAATCATGAATTGAATCATGAATCATGAATTGAATCATGAATCATGAATTGAATCATGAATCATGAATTGAATCATGAATCATGAATTGAATCATGAATCATGAATCATGAATTGAATCATGAATCATGAATCGAATCATGAATCATGAATTGAATCATGAATCATGAATCATGAATCAAATCATGAATCATGAATCATAAATTGAATCATAAATCATGAATTGAATCATGAATCATGAATCGAATCATGAATCATGAATTGAATCATGAATCATGATTCGAATCATGATTTATGAATCATGAATCATGAATCATGAATCATGATTCGAATCATGATTTATGAATCATGAATCATGAATCATGAATTGAATCATGAATCATGAATTGAATCATGAATCCTGAATCATGAATCATGAATCGAATCATTAATTATGAATCATGAATCGAATCATGAATCATGAATTGAATCATGAATCATGAATTGAATCATGAATCATGAATCATGAATCATGAATCGAATCATGAATTATGAATCATGAATCATGAATTGAATCATGAATCATGAATTGAATCATGAATCATGAATCGAATCATGAATCATGAATCATGAATTGAATCATGAATCATGAATCATGAATCGAATCATGAATCATGAATTGAATCATGAATTGAATCATAAATCATGAATCATGAATTGAATCATGAATCATAAATCGAATCATGAATCATGAATTGAATCATGAATCATGAAATGAATCATGAATCATGAATTGAATCATGAATCATGAATTGAATCATGAATCATGAATCTTGATTCATGAATTAAATCATGAAATGAATCATGAATTGAATCATGAATCATGAATCATGAATTGAATCATGAATCATGAAATGAATCATGAATTGAATCATGAATCATGAATTGAATCATGAATCATGAATTGAATCATGAATCTTGATTCATGAATTGAATCATAAATCATGAATCAAATCATGAATCATGAATTGATTAATGAATCATGAATCGAATCATGAATCATGAAATGAATCATGAATCATGAATTGAATCATGAATTGAATCATAAATCATGAATCATGAATTGAATCATGAATCATGAATCATGAATCGAATCATGAATCATGAATTGAATCATGAATCATGAATCAAATCATGAATCATGAATTGAATCATGAATCATGAATTGAATCATGAATCATGAATCATGAATCATGAATTGAATCATGAATCATGAATCATAATTCGAATCATGAATCATGAATTGAATCATGAATCATGAATCATGAATCATGAATCATGAATCGAATCATGAATTACGAATCATGAATCATGAATCGAATCATGAATCATGAATCGAATCATGAATTATGAATCGAAACATGAATCATGATTTGAATCATGAATCATGAATCATGAAATGAATCAAGAATCATGAATCGAATCATGAATCATGAATCATGGATAATGAATCGAATCATGAATTATGAATTGAATCATGAATCATGAATTGAATCATGAATTATGAATCGAAACACGAATCATGAAATGAATCATGAATCATGAAACGAATCATAAATCATTAATCATGAATCGAATCATGAATCATGAATTGAATCATGATTCATGAATTGAATCATAAATCATGAATTGAATCATGAATCATGAATTGAATCATGATTTGAATCATGAATCATGAATTGAATCATGACTCATGAATAATGAATCATGAATTGAATCATGAAATGAATCATGAATCATGAATCATGAATTGAATCATGAATCGTGAATCAAATCATGAATCTCGAATCATGAATTGAATCATGAATCATGAATTGAATCATGAATTGAATCATAAATCATGAATCATGAATTGAATCATGAATCATAAATCGAATCATGAATCATGAATTGAATCATGAATCATGAATTGAATCATGAATCATGAATCTTGATTCATGAATTGAATCATAAATCATGAATAAAATCATGAATCATGAATTGATTAATGAATCATGAATCGAATCATGAATCATGAAATGAATCATTAATTGAATCATGAATTGAATCATAAATCATGAATCATGAATTGAATCATGAATCATGAATCGAATCATGAATCATGAATTGAATCATGAATCATGAATCATGAATCATGAATCATGAATTGAATCATGAATCATGAATTGAATCATGAATCATGAATCGAATCATGAATCATGAATTGAATCATGAATCATGAATTGAATCATGAATCATGAATTGAATCATGAATCATGAATCATGAATCGAATCATGAATCATGAATTGAATCATGAATCATGAATCATGAATCATGAATCGAATCATGAATTATGAATCATGAAACATGAATCGAATCATAAAATCATGAATCGAATCATGAATTATGAATCGAAACATGAATCATGATTTGAATCGTGAATCATGAATCATGAAATGAATAAAGAATCATGAATCGAATCATGAATCATGAATCATGGATAATGAATCGAATCATGAATCATGAATTGAATCATGAATCATGAATTGAATCATGAATTATGAATCGAAACACGAATCATGAAATGAATCATGAATCATGAAACGAATCATAAATCATTAATCATGAATCGAATCATGAATCATGAATTGAATCATGAATCATGAATTGAATCATAAATCATGAATTGAATCATGAATCATGAATTGAATCATGATTTGAATCATGAATCATGAATTGAATCATGATTTGAATCATGAATCATAAATTGAATCATGAATCATGAATAATGAATCATGAATTGAATCATGAAATGAATCATGAATCATGAATCATGAATTGAATCATGAATCATGAATCAAATCATGAATCTCGAATCATGAATTGAATCATGAATCATGAATTGAATCATGAATTGAATCATAAATCATGAATCATGAATTGAATCATGAATCATAAATCGAATCATGAATCATGAAATGAATCATGAATTGAATCATGAATCATGAATTGAATCATGAATCATGAATCTTGATTCATAAATTGAATCATAAATCATGAATCAAATCATGAATCATGAATTGATTAATGAATCATGAATCGAATCATGAATCATGAATTGAATCATGAATCATGAATTGAATCATGAATTGAATCATAAATCATGAATCATGAATTGAATCATGAATCATGAATCGAATCATGAATCATGAATCGAATCATGAATCATGAATTGAATCATGAATCATGAATCACGAATCGAATCATGAATCATGAATTGAATCATGAATCATGAATCGAATCATGAATCATGAATTGAATCATGAATCATGAATTGAATCATGAATCATGAATTGATTAATGAATCATGAATCGAATCATGAATCATGAATTGAATCATGAATCATGAATTGAATCATGAATTGAATCATAAATCATGAATCATGAATTGAATCATGAATCATGAATTGAATCATGAATCATGAATCTTGATTCATAAATTGAATCATAAATCATGAATCAAATCATGAATCATGAATTGATTAATGAATCATGAATCGAATCATGAATCATGAATTGAATCATGAATCATGAATTGAATCATGAATTGAATCATAAATCATGAATCATGAATTGAATCATGAATCATGAATCGAATCATGAATCATGAATCGAATCATGAATCATGAATTGAATCATGAATCACGAATCGAATCATGAATCATGAATTGAATCATGAATCATGAATCGAATCATGAATCATGAATTGAATCATGAATCATGAATTGAATCATGAATCATGAATTGAATCATGAATCATGAATCATGAATCATGAATTGAATCATGAATCATGAATCATGAATTGAATCATGAATCATGAATTGAATTATAAATTGAATCATAAATCATAAATCATGAATTGAATCATGAATCATGAATCGAATCATGAATCATGAATTGAATCGTGAATCATGAATCATGAATCATGAATCATGAATCGAATCATGAATCATGAATCATGAAATGAATTGAATTATGAATAATGAATCAAATCATGAATTATGAATCGAAACATGAATCATGATTTGAATCATTAATCATGAATCATGAAATGAATCATGAATCATGAATCGAATCATGAATCATGAATCATGAATAATGAATCGAATCATGAATCATGAATTGAATCATGAATCATGAATTGAATCATGAATTATGAATCGAAACACGAATCATGAATTGAATCATGAATCATGAATTGAATCATGAATTATGAATCGAAACACGAATCATGAAATGAATCATGAATCATGAAACGAATCATAAATCATTAATCATGAATCGAATCATAAATCATGAATTGAATCATGAATCATGAATTGAATCATAAATCATGAATTCAATCATGAATCATGAATTGAATCATGATTTGAATAATGAATCATGAATTGAATTATGAATCATGAATAATGAATCATGAATTGAATCATGAATCATAAATCGAATCATGAATCATAAATCGAATCATGAATCATTAATTGAATCATGAATCATGAATCGAATCATGAATTATGAATCATGAATCGAATCATGAATCATGAATTGAATCATGAATCATGAATCATGAATTGAATTAAGAATCATGAATCGAATCATGAAACATGAATTGAATCATGAATCATGAATTGAATCATGAATCATGAATTGCATCATGAATCATGAATTGCATCATGAATCATTAATCATGAATTAAATCATGAATCATGAAATGAATCATGAATCATGAAATGAATCATGAATTGAATCATGAATCATGAATCATGAATTGAATCATGAATCATGAAATGAATCATGAATTGAATCATGAATCATGAATTGAATCATGAATCATGAATCAAATCATGAATCATGAATTAAATCATGAATCATGAATTGAATCATGAATCATGAATCGAATCATGAATCATGAATCATGAATTGAATCATGAATCATCAATTGAATCATGAATTGAATCATAAATCATGAATCATGAATTGAATCATGAATCATGAATCGAATCATGAATCATGAATCATGAATCGAATCATGAATCATGAATTGAATCATGAATCATGAATCATAAATCATGAATCATGAATCATGAATCATGAATCGAATCATGAATTGAATCATGAATCATGTATCATGAATTGAATCATGAATCATGATTCGAATCATGAATTAAATAATAAATCATGAATCATGAATTGAATCATGAATCATGAATCGAATCATGAATCATGAATCATGAATTGAATCATAAATTGAATCATAAATCATAAATCATGAATTGAATCATGAATCATGAATCGAATCATGAATCATGAATTGAATCATGAATCATGAATTAAATCATGAATCATGAATCATGAATCAAATCATGAATCATGAATCGAATCATGAATTATGAATTATGAATCATGAATCATGAATTGAATCATGAATCATGAATCGAATCATGAATCATGAATCATGAATTAAATCGTGAATCATGAATCATGAATCGAATCATGAATAAAATCATGAATTATAAATCATAAATCATGAATTGAATCATGAATCATGAATCGAATCATGAATCATGAATCGAAACATGAATCATGAATTGAATCATGATTTGAATCATGAATCATGAATTGAATCATGAATCATGAATAATGAATCATGAATTGAATCATGAATTGAATCATGAATCATGAATTGAATCATGAATCATGAATCAAATCATGAATCTCGAATCATGAATTGAATCATGAATCATGAACGGAATCATGAATTGAATCATAAATCATGAATCATGAATTGAATCATGAATCATAAATCGAGTCATGAATCATGAATTGAATCATGAATCATGAAATGAATCATGAATTGAATCATGAATCATGAATTGAATCATGAATCATGAATTGAATCATGAATCATGAATCTTGATTCATGAATTGAATCATAAATCAAGAATCAAATCATGAATCATGAATTGATTAATGAATCATGAATCGAATCATGAATCATGAATCATGAATTAAATCGTGAATCATGAATCATGAATCGAATCATGAATCAAATCATGAATTATGAATCATAAATCATGAATTGAATCATGAATCATGAATCGAATCATGAATCATGAATCGAAACATGAATCATGAATTGAATCATGATTTGAATCATGAATCATGAATTGAATCATGAATCATGAATAATGAATCATGAATTGAATCATGAAATGAATCTTGAATCATGAATCATGAATTGAATCATGAATCATGAATCAAATCATGAATCTCGAATCATGAATTGAATCATGAATCATGAACGGAATCATGAATTGAATCATAAATCATGAATCATGAATTGAATCATGAATCATAAATCGAGTCATGAATCATGAATTGAATCATGAATCATAAAATGAATCATGAATTGAATCATGAATCATGAATTGAATCATGAATCATGAATTGAATCATGAATCATGAATCTTGATTCATGAATTGAATCATAAATCAAGAATCAAATCATGAATCATGAATTGATTAATGAATCATGAATCGAATCATGAATCATGAATTGAATCATGAATCATGAATTGAATCATGAATTGAATCATAAATCATGAATCATGAATTGAATCATGAATCATGAATCGAATCATGAATCATGAATCGAATCATGAATCATGAATTGAATCATGAATCATGAATTGAATCATAAATCATGAATCGAATCATGAATCATGAATTGAATCATGAATCATGAATTGAATCATGAATTGAATCATAAATCATGAATCATGAATTGAATCATGAATCATGAATCGAATCATGAATCATGAATTGAATCATGAATCATGAATTGAATCATGAATCATGAATCATGAATCATGAATTGAATCATGAATCATGAATCATGAATTGAATCATGAATCATGAATTGAATCATAAATTGAATCATAAATCATAAATCATGAATTGAATCATGAATCATGAATCGAATCATAAATCATGAATTGAATCGTGAATCATGAATCATGAATCATGAATCGAATCATGAATCATGAATTGAATCATGAATCATGAATCATGAATCATGAATCATGAATCATGAATCGAATCATGAATTATGAATCATGAATCATGAATCAAATCATGAATCATGAATCAAATCATGAATTATGAATCGAAACATGAATCATGATTTGAATCATGAATCATGAATCATGAAATGAATCAAGAATCATGAATCGAATCATGAATCATGAATCATGAATAATGAATCGAATCATGAATCATGAATTGAATCATGAATCATGAATTGAATCATGAATTATGAATCGAAACACGAATCATGAAATGAATCATGAATCATGAAACGAATCATAAATCATTAATCATGAATCGAATCATGAATCATGAATTGAATCATGAATCATGAATTGAATCATAAATCATGAATTGAATCATGATTCATGAATTCAATCATGATTTGAATAATGAATCATGAATTGAATCATGAATCATGAATAATGAATCATGAATTGAATCATGAAATGAATCATGAATCATGAATAATGAATTGAATCATGAATCATGAATCAAATTATGAATCTCGAATCATGAATTGAATCATGAATCATGAATTGAATCATGAATTGAATCATAAATCATGAATCATGAATTGAATCATGAATCATAAATCGAATCATGAATCATTAATTGAATCATGAATCATGAATCGAATCATAAATCATGAATCAAGAATCAAGAATTGAATCATGAATCATGAATCATGAATTGAATCATGAATCATGAATCAAATCATGAATCATGAATCATAAATTGAATCATAAATCATGAATTGAATCATGAATCATGAATCATAAATTGAATCATAAATCATGAATTGAATCATGAATCATGAATCATAAATTGAATCATAAATCATGAATTGAATCATGAATCATGAATCGAATCATGAATCATGATTCGAATCATGATTTATGAATCATGAATCATGAATCATGAATTGAATCATGAATCATGAATTGAATCATGAATCCTGAATCATGAATCATGAATCGAATCATAAATTATGAATCATGAATCGAATCATGAATCATGAATTGAATCATGAATCATGAATTGAATCATGAATCATGAATCATGAATCGAATCATGAATTATGAATCATGAATCATGAATTGAATCATAAATCATAAATCGAATCATGAATCATGAATTGAATCATGAAACATGAATCATGAATCGAATCATGAATCATGAATCATGAATCGAATTATGAATCATGAATTGAATCATGAATCATGAATTTAATCATGAATCATGAATTGAATAATGAATCATGAATCATGAATTGAATAATGAATCATGAAATGAATCATGAATTGTATCATGAATCATGAATAAAATCATGAATCATGAATTAAATCATGAATCATAAATTGAATCATAATTCATGAATAGAATCATGAATCATGAATTGAATCACGAATCATGAATTGAATCATGAATTGAATCATAAATCATAAATCATGAATTGAATCATGAATCATGAATCAAATCATGAATCATGAATTGAATCATGAATCATGAATCATGAATCATGAATCATGAATTGAATCATGAATCATGAATTAAATCATGAATCATGATTTGAATCATGAATCATGAATTGAATCATGAATCATGAATTGAATCTTGAATCATGAATCATGAATCATGAATCGAATCATGAATCATGAATCGAATCATGAATCATGAATCATGAATCATGAAATGAATCATGAAATGAATCATGAATTGAATTATGAATTGAATCATAAATCATGAATCATGAATTGAATCATGAATCATGAATTGAATCATGAATCATGAATTGAATCATGAATCATGAATTGAATCATGAATCATGAATTGAATCATGAATCATGAATCATGAATTGAATCATGAATCATGAATCGAATCATGAATCATGAATTGAATCATGAATCATGAATCATGAATCGAATCATGAATCATGAATTGAATCATGAATCATAAATCATGAATTGAATCATGAATCATGAATCAAATCATGAATCATGAATCATAAATTGAATCATAAATCATGAATTGAATCATGAATCATGAATCGAATCATGAATCATGAATTGAATCATGAATCATGATTCGAATCATGATTTATGAATCATGAATCATGAATCATGAATTGAATCATGAATCATGAATTGAATCATGAATCCTGAATCATGAATCATGAATCGAATCATTAATTATGAATCATGAATCGAATCATGAATCATGAATTGAATCATGAATCATGAATTGAATCATGAATCATGAATCATGAATCATGAATCGAATCATGAATTATGAATCATGAATCATGAATTGAATCATGAATCATGAATTGAATCATGAATCATGAATCGAATCATGAATCATGAATCATGAATTGAATCATGAATCATGAATCATGAATCGAATCATGAATCATGAATTGAATCATGAATTGAATCATAAATCATGAATCATGAATTGAATCATGAATCATAAATCGAATCATGAATCATGAATTGAATCATGAATCATGAAATGAATCATGAATCATGAATTGAATCATGAATCATGAATTGAATCATGAATCATGAATCTTGATTCATGAATTAAATCATGAAATGAATCATGAATTGAATCATGAATCATGAATCATGAATTGAATCATGAATCATGAAATGAATCATGAATTGAATCATGAATCATGAATTGAATCATGAATCATGAATTGAATCATGAATCTTGATTCATGAATTGAATCATAAATCATGAATCAAATCATGAATCATGAATTGATTAATGAATCATGAATCGAATCATGAATCATGAAATGAATCATGAATCATGAATTGAATCATGAATTGAATCATAAATCATGAATCATGAATTGAATCATGAATCATGAATCGAATCATGAATCATGAATTGAATCATGAATCATGAATCATGAATCGAATCATGAATCATGAATTGAATCATGAATCATGAATCAAATCATGAATCTATGAATTGAATCATGAATCATGAATTGAATCATGAATCATGAATCATGAATCATGAATATAATCATGAATCATGAATCATAATTCGAATCATGAATCATGAATTGAATCATGAATCATGAATCATGAATCATGAATCATGAATCGAATCATGAATTACGAATCATGAATCATGAATCGAATCATGAATCATGAATCGAATCATGAATTATGAATCGAAACATGAATCATGAATCGAATCATGAATCATGAATCGAATCATGAATTATGAATCGAAACATGAATCATGATTTGAATCATGAATCATGAATCATGAAATGAATCAAGAATCATGAATCGAATCATGAATCATGAATCATGGATAATGAATCGAATCATGAATCATGAATTGAATCATGAATCATGAATTGAATCATGAATTATGAATCGAAACACGAATCATGAAATGAATCATGAATCATGAAACGAATCATAAATCATTAATCATGAATCGAATCATGAATCATGAATTGAATCATGAATCATGAATTGAATCATAAATCATGAATTGAATCATGAATCATGAATTGAATCATGATTTGATCATGAATCATGAATTGAATCATGATTTGAATCATGAATCATAAATTGAATCATGAATCATGAATAATGAATCATGAATTGAATCATGAAATGAATCATGAATCATGAATCATGAATTGAATCATGAATCATGAATCAAATCATGAATCTCGAATCATGAATTGAATCATGAATCATGAATTGAATCATGAATTGAATCATAAATCATGAATCATGAATTGAATCATGAATCATAAATCGAATCATGAATCATGAAATGAATCATGAATTGAATCATGAATCATGAATTGAATCATGAATCATGAATCTTGATTCATAAATTGAATCATAAATCATGAATCAAATCATGAATCATGAATTGATTAATGAATCATGAATCGAATCATGAATCATGAATTGAATCATGAATCATGAATTGAATCATGAATTGAATCATAAATCATGAATCATGAATTGAATCATGAATCATGAATCGAATCATGAATCATGAATCGAATCATGAATCATGAATTGAATCATGAATCATGAATCACGAATCGAATCATGAATCATGAATTGAATCATGAATCATGAATCGAATCATGAATCATGAATTGAATCATGAATCATGATTGAATCATGAATCATGAATTGAATCATGAATTATGAATCGAAACACGAATCATGAAATGAATCATGAATCATGAAACGAATCATAAATCATTAATCATGAATCGAATCATGAATCATGAATTGAATCATGAATCATGAATTGAATCATAAATCATGAATTGAATCATGAATCATGAATTGAATCATGATTTGAATCATGAATCATGAATTGAATCATGATTTGAATCATGAATCATAAATTGAATCATGAATCATGAATAATGAATCATGAATTGAATCATGAAATGAATCATGAATCATGAATCATGAATTGAATCATGAATCATGAATCAAATCATGAATCTCGAATCATGAATTGAATCATGAATCATGAATTGAATCATGAATTGAATCATAAATCATGAATCATGAATTGAATCATGAATCATAAATCGAATCATGAATCATGAAATGAATCATGAATTGAATCATGAATCATGAATTGAATCATGAATCATGAATCTTGATTCATAAATTGAATCATAAATCATGAATCAAATCATGAATCATGAATTGATTAATGAATCATGAATCGAATCATGAATCATGAATTGAATCATGAATCATGAATCGAATCATGAATTACGAATCATGAATCATGAATCGAATCATGAATCATGAATCGAATCATGAATTATGAATCGAAACATGAATCATGATTTGAATCATGAATCATGAATCATGAAATGAATCAAGAATCATGAATCGAATCATGAATCATGAATCATGGATAATGAATCGAATCATGAATCATGAATTGAATCATGAATCATGAATTGAATCATGAATTATGAATCGAAACACGAATCATGAAATGAATCATGAATCATGAAACGAATCATAAATCATTAATCATGAATCGAATCATGAATCATGAATTGAATCATGAATCATGAATTGAATCATAAATCATGAATTGAATCATGAATCATGAATTGAATCATGATTTGAATCATGAATCATGAATTGAATCATGATTTGAATCATGAATCATAAATTGAATCATGAATCATGAATAATGAATCATGAATTGAATCATGAAATGAATCATGAATCATGAATCATGAATTGAATCATGAATCATGAATCAAATCATGAATCTCGAATCATGAATTGAATCATGAATCATGAATTGAATCATGAATTGAATCATAAATCATGAATCATGAATTGAATCATGAATCATAAATCGAATCATGAATCATGAAATGAATCATGAATTGAATCATGAATCATGAATTGAATCATGAATCATGAATCTTGATTCATAATTGAATCATAAATCATGAATCAAATCATGAATCATGAATTGATTAATGAATCATGAATCGAATCATGAATCATGAATTGAATCATGAATCATGAATTGAATCATGAATTGAATCATAAATCATGAATCATGAATTGAATCATGAATCATGAATCGAATCATGAATCATGAATCGAATCATGAATCATGAATTGAATCATGAATCACGAATCGAATCATGAATCATGAATTGAATCATGAATCATGAATCGAATCATGAATCATGAATTGAATCATGAATCATGAATTGAATCATGAATCATGAATTGATTAATAATTCATGAATCGAATCATGAATCATGAATTGAATCATGAATCATGAATTGAATCATGAATTGAATCATAAATCATGAATCATGAATTGAATCATGAATCATGAATTGAATCATGAATCATGAATCTTGATTCATAAATTGAATCATAAATCATGAATCAAATCATGAATCATGAATTGATTAATGAATCATGAATCGAATCATGAATCATGAATTGAATCATGAATCATGAATTGAATCATGAATTGAATCATAAATCATGAATCATGAATTGAATCATGAATCATGAATCGAATCATGAATCATGAATCGAATCATGAATCATGAATTGAATCATGAATCACGAATCGAATCATGAATCATGAATTGAATCATGAATCATGAATCGAATCATGAATCATGAATTGAATCATGAATCATGAATTGAATCATGAATCATGAATTGAATCATGAATCATGAATCATGAATCATGAATTGAATCATGAATCATGAATCATGAATTGAATCATGAATCATGAATTGAATTATAAATTGAATCATAAATCATAAATCATGAATTGAATCATGAATCATGAATCGAATCATGAATCATGAATTGAATCGTGAATCATGAATCATGAATCATGAATCATGAATCGAATCATGAATCATGAATTGAATCATGAATCATGAATCATGAATCATGAATCGATTCATGAATTATGAATCATGAATCATGAATCGAATTATGAATAATGAATCAAATCATGAATTATGAATCGAAACATGAATCATGATTTGAATCATTAATCATGAATCATGAAATGAATCATGAATCATGAATCGAATCATGAATCATGAATCATGAATAATGAATCGAATCATGAATCATGAATTGAATCATGAATCATGAATTGAATCATGAATTATGAATCGAAACACGAATCATGAATTGAATCATGAATCATGAATTGAATCATGAATCATGAATCATGAATCATGAATTGAATCATGAATCATGAATTGAATCATGAATCATGAATCGAATCATGAATCATGAATTGAATCATGAATCATGAATTGAATCATGAATCATGAATCATGAATTGAATCATGAATCATGAATCATGAATCGAATCATGAATCATGAATTGAATCATGAATCATGAATCATGAATCATGAATCGAATCATGAATTATGAATCATGAATCATGAATCGAATCATAAAATCATGAATCGAATCATGAATTATGAATCGAAACATGAATCATGATTTGAATCGTGAATCATGAATCATGAAATGAATCAAGAATCATGAATCGAATCATGAATCATGAATCATGGATAATGAATCGAATCATGAATCATGAATTGAATCATGAATCATGAATTGAATCATGAATTATGAATCGAAACACGAATCATGAAATGAATCATGAATCATGAAACGAATCATAAATCATTAATCATGAATCGAATCATGAATCATGAATTGAATCATGAATCATGAATTGAATCATAAATCATGAATTGAATCATGAATCATGAATTGAATCATGATTTGAATCATGAATCATGAATTGAATCATGATTTGAATCATGAATCATAAATTGAATCATGAATCATGAATAATGAATCATGAATTGAATCATGAAATGAATCATGAATCATGAATCATGAATTGAATCATGAATCATGAATCAAATCATGAATCTCGAATCATGAATTGAATCATGAATCATGAATTGAATCATGAATTGAATCATAAATCATGAATCATGAATTGAATCATGAATCATAAATCGAATCATGAATCATGAAATGAATCATGAATTGAATCATGAATCATGAATTGAATCATGAATCATGAATCTTGATTCATAAATTGAATCATAAATCATGAATCAAATCATGAATCATGAATTGATTAATGAATCATGAATCGAATCATGAATCATGAATTGAATCATGAATCATGAATTGAATCATGAATTGAATCATAAATCATGAATCATGAATTGAATCATGAATCATGAATCGAATCATGAATCATGAATCGAATCATGAATCATGAATTGAATCATGAATCATGAATCACGAATCGAATCATGAATCATGAATTGAATCATGAATCATGAATCGAATCATGAATCATGAATTGAATCATGAATCATGAATTGAATCATGAATCATGAATTGATTAATGAATCATGAATCGAATCATGAATCATGAATTGAATCATGAATCATGAATTGAATCATGAATTGAATCATAAATCATGAATCATGAATTGAATCATGAATCATGAATTGAATCATGAATCATGAATCTTGATTCATAAATTGAATCATAAATCATGAATCAAATCATGAATCATGAATTGATTAATGAATCATGAATCGAATCATGAATCATGAATTGAATCATGAATCATGAATTGAATCATGAATTGAATCATAAATCATGAATCATGAATTGAATCATGAATCATGAATCGAATCATGAATCATGAATCGAATCATGAATCATGAATTGAATCATGAATCACGAATCGAATCATGAATCATGAATTGAATCATGAATCATGAATCGAATCATGAATCATGAATTGAATCATGAATCATGAATTGAATCATGAATCATGAATCATGAATCATGAATTGAATCATGAATCATGAATCATGAATTGAATCATGAATCATGAATTGAATTATAAATTGAATCATAAATCATAAATCATGAATTGAATCATGAATCATGAATCGAATCATGAATCATGAATTGAATCGTGAATCATGAATCATGAATCATGAATCATGAATCGAATCATGAATCATGAACTGAATCATGAATCATGAATCATGAATCATGAATCGATTCATGAATTATGAATCATGAATCATGAATCGAATTATGAATAATGAATCAAATCATGAATTATGAATCGAAACATGAATCATGATTTGAATCATTAATCATGAATCATGAAATGAATCATGAATCATGAATCGAATCATGAATCATGAATCATGAATAATGAATCGAATCATGAATCATGAATTGAATCATGAATCATGAATTGAATCATGAATTATGAATCGAAACACGAATCATGAATTGAATCATGAATCATGAATTGAATCATGAATTATGAATCGAAACACGAATCATGAAATGAATCATGAATCATGAAACGAATCATAAATCATTAATCATGAATCGAATCATAAATCATGAATTGAATCATGAATCATGAATTGAATCATAAATCATGAATTCAATCATGAATCATGAATTGAATCATGATTTGAATAATGAATCATGAATTGAATTATGAATCATGAATAATGAATCATGAATTGAATCATGAAATGAATCATGAATCATGAATAATGAATTGAATCATGAATCATGAATCAAATCATGAATCTCGAATCATGAATTGAATCATGAATCATGAATTGAATCATGAATTGAATCATAAATCATGAATCATGAATTGAATCATGAATCATAAATCGAATCATGAATCATTAATTGAATCATGAATCATGAATCGAATCATGAATCATGAATCAAGAATCATGAATCGAATCATGAATCATGAATAATGAATCGAATCTGGAATCATGAATTGAATCATGAATCATGAATTGAATCATGAATTGAATCATAAATCATGAATCATGAATTGAATCATGAATCATAAATCGAATCATGAATCATAAATCGAATCATGAATCATTAATTGAATCATGAATCATGAATCGAATCATGAATTATGAATCATGAATCGAATCATGAATCATGAATTGAATCATGAATCATGAATCATGAATTGAATTAAGAATCATGAATCGAATCATGAAACATGAATTGAATCATGAATCATGAATTGAATCATGAATCATGAATTGCATCATGAATCATGAATTGCATCATGAATCATTAATCATGAATTAAATCATGAATCATGAAATGAATCATGAATCATGAAATGAATCATGAATTGAATCATGAATCATGAATCATGAATTGAATCATGAATCATGAAATGAATCATGAATTGAATCATGAATCATGAATTGAATCATGAATCATGAATCAAATCATGAATCATGAATTAAATCATGAATCATGAATTGAATCATGAATCATGAATCGAATCATGAATCATGAATTGAATCATGAATCATCAATTGAATCATGAATTGAATCATAAATCATGAATCATGAATTGAATCATGAATCATGAATCGAATCATGAATCATGAATCATGAATCGAATCATGAATCATGAATTGAATCATGAATCATGAATCATAAATCATGAATCATGAATCATGAATCATGAATCGAATCATGAATTGAATCATGAATCATGTATCATGAATTGAATCATGAATCATGATTCGAATCATGAATTAAATAATAAATCATGAATCATGAATTGAATCATGAATCATGAATCGAATCATGAATCATGAATCATGAATTGAATCATAAATTGAATCATAAATCATAAATCATGAATTGAATCATGAATCATGAATCGAATCATGAATCATGAATTGAATCATGAATCATGAATTAAATCATGAATCATGAATCATGAATCAAATCATGAATCATGAATCGAATCATGAATTATGAATTATGAATCATGAATCATGAATTGAATCATGAATCATGAATCGAATCATGAATCATGAATCATGAATTAAATCGTGAATCATGAATCATGAATCGAATCATGAATAAAATCATGAATTATAAATCATAAATCATGAATTGAATCATGAATCATGAATCGAATCATGAATCATGAATCGAAACATGAATCATGAATTGAATCATGATTTGAATCATGAATCATGAATTGAATCATGAATCATGAATAATGAATCATGAATTGAATCATGAATTGAATCATGAATCATGAATTGAATCATGAATCATGAATCAAATCATGAATCTCGAATCATGAATTGAATCATGAATCATGAACGGAATCATGAATTGAATCATAAATCATGAATCATGAATTGAATCATGAATCATAAATCGAGTCATGAATCATGAATTGAATCATGAATCATGAAATGAATCATGAATTGAATCATGAATCATGAATTGAATCATGAATCATGAATTGAATCATGAATCATGAATCTTGATTCATGAATTGAATCATAAATCAAGAATCAAATCATGAATCATGAATTGATTAATGAATCATGAATCGAATCATGAATCATGAATCATGAATTAAATCGTGAATCATGAATCATGAATCGAATCATGAATCAAATCATGAATTATGAATCATAAATCATGAATTGAATCATGAATCATGAATCGAATCATGAATCATGAATCGAAACATGAATCATGAATTGAATCATGATTTGAATCATGAATCATGAATTGAATCATGAATCATGAATAATGAATCATGAATTGAATCATGAAATGAATCATGAATCATGAATCATGAATTGAATCATGAATCATGAATCAAATCATGAATCTCGAATCATGAATTGAATCATGAATCATGAACGGAATCATGAATTGAATCATAAATCATGAATCATGAATTGAATCATGAATCATAAATCGAGTCATGAATCATGAATTGAATCATGAATCATAAAATGAATCATGAATTGAATCATGAATCATGAATTGAATCATGAATCATGAATTGAATCATGAATCATGAATCTTGATTCATGAATTGAATCATAAATCAAGAATCAAATCATGAATCATGAATTGATTAATGAATCATGAATCGAATCATGAATCATGAATTGAATCATGAATCATGAATTGAATCATGAATTGAATCATAAATCATGAATCATGAATTGAATCATGAATCATGAATCGAATCATGAATCATGAATCGAATCATGAATCATGAATTGAATCATGAATCATGAATTGAATCATAAATCATGAATCGAATCATGAATCATGAATTGAATCATGAATCATGAATTGAATCATGAATTGAATCATAAATCATGAATCATGAATTGAATCATGAATCATGAATCGAATCATGAATCATGTATTGAATCATGAATCATGAATTGAATCATGAATCATGAATCATGAATCATGAATTGAATCATGAATCATGAATCATGAATTGAATCATGAATCATGAATTGAATCATAAATTGAATCATAAATCATAAATCATGAATTGAATCATGAATCATGAATCGAATCATAAATCATGAATTGAATCGTGAATCATGAATCATGAATCATGAATCGAATCATGAATCATGAATTGAATCATGAATCATGAATCATGAATCATGAATCATGAATCATGAATCGAATCATGAATTATGAATCATGAATCATGAATCAAATCATGAATCATGAATCAAATCATGAATTATGAATCGAAACATGAATCATGATTTGAATCATGAATCATGAATCATGAAATGAATCAAGAATCATGAATCGAATCATGAATCATGAATCATGAATAATGAATCGAATCATGAATCATGAATTGAATCATGAATCATGAATTGAATCATGAATTATGAATCGAAACACGAATCATGAAATGAATCATGAATCATGAAACGAATCATAAATCATTAATCATGAATCGAATCATGAATCATGAATTGAATCATGAATCATGAATTGAATCATAAATCATGAATTGAATCATGATTCATGAATTCAATCATGATTTGAATAATGAATCATTAATTGAATCATGAATCATGAATAATGAATCATGAATTGAATCATGAAATGAATCATGAATCATGAATAATGAATTGAATCATGAATCATGAATCAAATTATGAATCTCGAATCATGAATTGAATCATGAATCATGAATTGAATCATGAATTGAATCATAAATCATGAATCATGAATTGAATCATGAATCATAAATCGAATCATGAATCATTAATTGAATCATGAATCATGAATCGAATCATAAATCATGAATCAAGAATCATGAATCGAATCATGAATCATGAATAATGAATCGAATCTCGAATCATGAATTGAATCATGAATCATGAATTGAATCATGAATTGAATCATAAATCATGAATCATGAATTGAATCATGAATCATGAATCGAATCATGAATCATGAATCATGAATCGAATCATGAATCATGAATTGAATCATGAATCATGAATCATGAATTGAATTATGAATTATGAATCGAATCATGAAACATGAATTGAATCATAAATCATGAATCATGAATCGAATCATGAATCATGAATTGAATCATGAATCATGAATCATAAATCATGAATCATGAATCATGAATCATGAATCGAATCATGAATTGAATCATGAATCATGAATCATGAATTGAATCATGAATCATGATTCGAATCATGAATTAAATAATAAATCATGAATCATGAATTGAATCATGAATCATGAATCGAATCATGAATCATGAATCATGAATTGAATCATAAATTGAATCATAAATCATAAATCATGAATTGAATCATGAATCATGAATCGAATCATGAATCATGAATTGAATCATGAATCATGAATCATGAATTAAATCATGAATCATGAATCATGAATCAAATCATGAATCATGAATCGAATCATGAATTATGAATTATGAATCATGAATTGAATCATGAATCATGAATCGAATCATGAATCATGAATCATGAATTAAATCGTGAATCATGAATCATGAATCAAATCATGAATCAAATCATGAATTATGAATCATAAATCATGAATTGAATCATGAATCATGAAACGAATCATGAATCATGAATCGAAACATGAATCATGAATTGAATCATGATTTGAATCATGAATCATGAATTGAATCATGAATCATGAATAATGAATCATGAATTGAATCATGAAATGAATCATGAATCATGAATCATGAATTGAATCATGAATCATGAATCAAATCATGAATCTCGAATCATGAATTGAATCATGAATCATGAACGGAATCATGAATTGAATCATAAATCATGAATCATGAATTGAATCATGAATCATAAATCGAGTCATGAATCATGAATTGAATCATGAATCATGAAATGAATCATGAATTGAATCATAAATCAAGAATCAAATCATGAATCATGAATTGATTAATGAATCATGAATCGAATCATGAATCATGAATCATGAATTAAATCGTGAATCATGAATCATGAATCGAATCATGAATCAAATCATGAATTATGAATCATAAATCATGAATTGAATCATGAATCATGAATCGACTCATGAATCATGAATCGAAACATGAATCATGAATTGAATCATGATTTGAATCATGAATCATGAATTGAATCATGAATCATGAATAATGAATCATGAATTGAATCATGAAATGAATCATGAATCATGAATCATGAATTGAATCATGAATCATGAATCAAATCATGAATCTCGAATCATGAATTGAATCATGAATCATGAACGGAATCATGAATTGAATCATAAATCATGAATCATGAATTGAATCATGAATCATAAATCGAGTCATGAATCATGAATTGAATCATGAATTATGAAATGAATCATGAATTGAATCATGAATCATGAATTGAATCATAAATCATGAATCTTGATTCATGAATTGAATCATAAATCAAGAATCAAATCATGAATCATGAATTGATTAATGAATCATGAATCGAATCATGAATCATGAATTGAATCATGAATCATGAATTGAATCATGAATTGAATCATAAATCATGAATCATGAATTGAATCATGAATCATGAATCGAATCATGAATCATGAATCGAATCATGAATCATGAATTGAATCATGAATCATGAATTGAATCATAAATCAAGAATCAAATCATGAATCATGAATTGATTAATGAATCATGAATCGAATCATGAATCATGAATTGAATCATGAATCATGAATTGAATCATGAATTGAATCATAAATCATGAATCATGAATTGAATCATGAATCATGAATCGAATCATGAATCATGAATCGAATCATGAATCATGAATTGAATCATGAATCATGAATTGAATCATGAATCATGAATCATGAATCATGAATTGAATCATGAATCATGAATCATGAATTGAATCATGAATCATGAATTGAATCATAAATTGAATCATAAATCATAAATCATGAATTGAATCATGAATCATGAATCGAATCATAAATCATGAATCGAATCATAAATCATGAATTGAATCATGAATCATGAATCATGAATCGAATCATGAATTATGAATCATGAATCATGAATCAAATCATGAATCATGAATCAAATCATGAATTATGAATCGAAACATGAATCATGATTTGAATCATGAATCATGAATCATGAAATGAATCAAGAATCATGAATCGAATCATGAATCATGAATCATGAATAATGAATCGAATCATGAATCATGAATTGAATCATGAATCATGAATTGAATCATGAATTATGAATCGAAACACGAATCATGAAATGAATCATGAATCATGAAACGAATCATAAATCATTAATCATGAATCGAATCATGAATCATGAATTGAATCATGAATCATGAATTGAATCATAAATCATGAATTGAATCATGATTCATGAATTCAATCATGATTTGAATAATGAATCATGAATTGAATCCTGAATCATGAATAATGAATCATGAATTAAATCATGAAATGAATCATGAATCATGAATAATGAATTGAATCATGAATCATGAATCAAATTATGAATCTCGAATCATGAATTGAATCATGAATCATGAATTGAATCATGAATTGAATCATAAATCATGAATCATGAATTGAATCATGAATCATAAATCGAATCATGAATCATTAATTGAATCATGAATCATGAATCGAATCATAAATCATGAATCAAGAATCATGAATCGAATCATGAATCATGAATAATGAATCGAATCTCGAATCATGAATTGAATCATGAATCATGAATTGAATCATGAATTGAATCATGAATCATGAATCATGAATCGAATCATGAATCATGAATCGAATCATGAATCATGAATCGAATCATGAATTATGAATCATGAATCATGAATTGAATCATGAATCATGAATCGAATCATGAATCATGAATCGAAACATGAATCATGAATTGAATCATGAATCATGAATTGAATCATGAATTATGAATCGAAACACGAATCATGAAATGAATCATGAATCATGAAACGAATCATAAATTATTAATCATGAATCGAATCATGAATCATGAATCATGAATCATGAATCATGAATCGAATCATGAATCATGAATCATGAATCATGAATTGAATCATGAATCATGAATTGAATCATGAATTATGAATCGAAACACGAATCATGAAATGAATCATGAATCATGAAACGAATCATAAATCATTAATCATGAATCGAATCATGAATCATAAATTGAATCATGAATCATGAATTGAATCATAAATCATGAATTGAATCATGATTCATGAATTCAATCATGATTTGAATAATGAATCATGAATTGAATACTGAATAATGAATAATGAATCATGAATTGAATCATGAAATGAATCATGAATCATGAATAATGAATTGAATCATGAATCATGAATCAAATTATGAATCTCGAATCATGAATTGAATCATGAATCATGAATTGAATCATGAATTGAATCATAAATCATGAATCATGAATTGAATCATGAATCATAAATCGAATCATGAATCATTAATTGAATCATGAATCATGAATCGAATCATAAATCATGAATCAAGAATCATGAATCGAATCATGAATCATAAATAATGAATCGAATCTCGAATCATGAATTGAATCATGAATCATGAATTGAATCATGAATTGAATCATAAATCATGAATCATGAATTGAATCATGAATCATAAATCGAATCATGAATCATTAATTGAATCATGAATCATGAATCGAATCATGAATCATGAATCATGAATCGAATCATGAATCATGAATTGAATCATGAATCATGAATCGACTCATGAATCATGAATCGAAACATGAATCATGAATTGAATCATGATTTGAATCATGAATCATGAATTGAATCATGAATCATGAATAATGAATCATGAATTGAATCATGAATCATGAATCAAATCATGAATCTCGAATCATGAATTGAATCATGAATCATGAACGGAATCATGAATTGAATCATAAATCATGAATCATGAATTGAATCATGAATCATAAATCGAGTCATGAATCATGAATTGAATCATGAATTATGAAATGAATCATGAATTGAATCATGAATCATGAATTGAATCATAAATCATGAATCTTGATTCATGAATTGAATCATAAATCAAGAATCAAATCATGAATCATGAATTGATTAATGAATCATGAATCGAATCATGAATCATGAATTGAATCATGAATCATGAATTGAATCATGAATTGAATCATAAATCATGAATCATGAATTGAATCATGAATCATGAATCGAATCATGAATCATGAATCGAATCATGAATCATGAATTGAATCATGAATCATGAATTGAATCATAAATCAAGAATCAAATCATGAATCATGAATTGATTAATGAATCATGAATCGAATCATGAATCATGAATTGAATCATGAATCATGAATTGAATCATGAATTGAATCATAAATCATGAATCATGAATTGAATCATGAATCATGAATCGAATCATGAATCATGAATTGAATCATGAATCATGAATTGAATCATGAATCATGAATCATGAATCATGAATTGAATCATGAATCATGAATCATGAATTGAATCATGAATCATGAATTGAATCATAAATTGAATCATAAATCATAAATCATGAATTGAATCATGAATCATGAATCGAATCATAAATCATGAATCGAATCATAAATCATGAATTGAATCATGAATCATGAATCATGAATCATGAATCGAATCATGAATTATGAATCATGAATCATGAATCAAATCATGAATCATGAATCAAATCATGAATTATGAATCGAAACATGAATCATGATTTGAATCATGAATCATGAATCATGAAATGAATCAAGAATCATGAATCGAATCATGAATCATGAATCATGAATAATGAATCGAATCATGAATCATGAATTGAATCATGAATCATGAATTGAATCATGAATTATGAATCGAAACACGAATCATGAAATGAATCATGAATCATGAAACGAATCATAAATCATTAATCATGAATCGAATCATGAATCATGAATTGAATCATGAATCATGAATTGAATCATAAATCATGAATTGAATCATGATTCATGAATTCAATCATGATTTGAATAATGAATCATGAATTGAATCCTGAATCATGAATAATGAATCATGAATTGAATCATGAAATGAACCATGAATCATGAATAATGAATTGAATCATGAATCATGAATCAAATTATGAATCTCGAATCATGAATTGAATCATGAATCATGAATTGAATCATGAATTGAATCATAAATCATGAATCATGAATTGAATCATGAATCATAAATCGAATCATGAATCATTAATTGAATCATTAATCATGAATCGAATCATAAATCATGAATCAAGAATCATGAATCGAATCATGAATCATGAATAATGAATCGAATCTCGAATCATGAATTGAATCATGAATCATGAATTGAATCATGAATTGAATCATGAATCATGAATCATGAATCGAATCATGAATCATGAATCGAATCATGAATCATGAATCGAATCATGAATTATGAATCATGAATCATGAATTGAATCATGAATCATGAATCGAATCATGAATCATGAATCGAAACATGAATCATGAATTGAATCATGAATCATGAATTGAATCATGAATTATGAATCGAAACACGAATCATGAAATGAATCATGAATCATGAAACGAATCATAAATTATTAATCATGAATCGAATCATGAATCATGAATCATGAATCATGAATCATGAATCGAATCATGAATCATGAATCATGAATCATGAATTGAATCATGAATCATGAATTGAATCATGAATTATGAATCGAAACACGAATCATGAAATGAATCATGAATCATGAAACGAATCATAAATCATTAATCATGAATCGAATCATGAATCATAAATTGAATCATGAATCATGAATTGAATCATAAATCATGAATTGAATCATGATTCATGAATTCAATCATGATTTGAATAATGAATCATGAATTGAATACTGAATAATGAATAATGAATCATGAATTGAATCATGAAATGAATCATGAATCATGAATAATGAATTGAATCATGAATCATGAATCAAATTATGAATCTCGAATCATGAATTGAATCATGAATCATGAATTGAATCATGAATTGAATCATAAATCATGAATCATGAATTGAATCATGAATCATAAATCGAATCATGAATCATTAATTGAATCATGAATCATGAATCGAATCATAAATCATGAATCAAGAATCATGAATCGAATCATGAATCATGAATAATGAATCGAATCTCGAATCATGAATTGAATCATGAATCATGAATTGAATCATGAATTGAATCATAAATCATGAATCATGAATTGAATCATGAATCATAAATCGAATCATGAATCATTAATTGAATCATGAATCATGAATCGAATCATGAATCATGAATCATGAATCGAATCATGAATCATGAATTGAATCATGAATCATGAATCATGAATTGAATTATGAATCATGAATCGAATCATGAAACATGAATTGAATCATGAATCATGAATTGAATCATGAATCATGAATTGCATCATGAATCATGAATTGCATCATGAATCATTAATCATGAATTAAATCATGAATCATGAAATGAATCATGAATCATGAAATGAATCATGAATTGAATCATGAATCATGAATCATGAATTGAATCATGAATCATGAAATGAATCATGAATTGAATCATGAATCATGAATTGAATCATGAATCATGAAATGAATCATGAATTGAATCATGAATCATGAATAAAATCATGAATCATGAATTAAATCATGAATCATGAATTAAATCATGAATCATGAATTGAATCATGAATCATGAATTGAATCATGAATCATGAATCATGAAATGAATCATGAATCATGAAATGAATCATGAATTGAATCATGAATTGAATCATGAATCATGAAATGAATCATGAATTAAATCATGAATCATGAATTCAATCATGAATCATGAAATGAATCATGAATTGAATCATGAATCATGAATCAAATCATGAATCATGAATTAAATCATGAATCATGAATTGAATCATGAATCTTGAATCGAATCATAATTCATGAATCATGAATTTAATCATGAATCATCAATTGAATCATGAATTAAATCATGAATCATGAATCATCGATTGAATCATGAATCATGAATCGAATCATGAATCATGAATTGAATCATGAATCATGAATCATGAATCATGAATCGAATCATGAATTGAATCATGAATCATGAATCATGAATTGAATCATGAATCATGATTCGAATCATGAATTAAATAATAAATCATGAATCATGAATTGAATCATGAATCATGAATCGAATCATGAATCATGAATCATGAATTGAATCATAAATTGAATCATAAATCATAAATCATGAATTGAATCATGAATCATGAATCAAATCATGAATCATGAATTGAATCATGAATCATGAATCATGAATTAAATCATGAATCATGAATCATGAATCGAATCATGAATCATGAATCGAATCATGAATTATGAATCATGAATCATGAATTATGAATCATGAATCATGAATCGAATCATGAATCATGAATCGAATCATGAATTATGAATCATGAATCATGAATTGAATCATGAATCATGAATCGAATCATGAATCATGAATCGAAACATGAATCATGAATTGAATCATGAATCATGAATTGAATCATGAATTATGAATCGAAACACGAATCATGAAATGAATCATGAATCATGAAACGAATCATAAATCATTAATCATGAATCGAATCATGAATCATGAATTATGAATCGAAACACGAATCATGAAATGAATCATGAATCATGAAACAAATCATAAATCATTAATCATGAATCGAATCATGAATCATGAATCATGAATCATGAATCGAATCATGAATCATGAATCATGAATTGAATCATGAAATGAATCAAGAATCATGAATTGAATCATAATTTGAATCATGAATCATGAATCATGAATCATGAATCATGAATCGAATCATGAATCATGAATCCTGAATTGAATTATGAATCATGAATCATGAATCATGAATTGAATCATAATATGAATCATAAATCCTGAATCATGAATCATGAATTGAATCATGAATTGAATCATGAATCTCGAATCATGAATTGAATCATGAATCATGAATTAAATCATGAATTGAATCATAAATCATGAATCATGAATTGAATCATAAATCATAAATCGAATCATGAATCATGAATTGAATCATGAAACATGAATCATGAATCGAATCATGAATCATGAATCATGAATCGAATTATGAATCATGAATTGAATCATGAATCATGAATTTAATCATGAATCATGAATTGAATAATGAATCATGAATCATGAATTGAATAATGAATCATGAAATGAATCATGAATTGAATCATGAATCATGAATAAAATCATGAATCATGAATTAAATCATGAATCATAAATTGAATCATAATTCATGAATAGAATCATGAATCATGAATTGAATCACGAATCATGAATTGAATCATGAATTGAATCATAAATCATAAATCATGAATTGAATCATGAATCATGAATCAAATCATGAATCATGAATTGAATCATGAATCATGAATCATGAATTGAATCATGAATCATGAATTAAATCATGAATCATGATTTGAATCATGAATCATGAATTGAATCATGAATCAAAATTTAATCTTGAATCATGAATCATGAATCATGAATCGAATCATGAATCATGAATCGAATCATGAATCATGAATCATGAATCAAATCATGAATCATGAAATGAATCATGAATTGAATTATGAATTGAATCATAAATCATGAATCATGAATTGAATCATGAATCATGAATTGAATCATGAATCATGAATTGAATCATGAATCATGAATCGAATCATGAATCATGAATTGAATCATGAATCATGAATTGAATCATGAATCATGAATCATGAATTGAATCATGAATCATGAATCATGAATTGAATCATGAATCATGAATCGAATCATGAATCATGAATTGAATCATGAATCATGAATCATGAATCGAATCATGAATCATGTATTGAATCATGAATCATGAATCATGAATTGAATCATGAATCATGAATCAAATCATGAATCATGAATCATAAATTGAATCATAAATCATGAATTGAATCATGAATCAAATCATGAATCATGAATCATAAATTGAATCATAAATCATGAATTGAATCATGAATCATGAATCGAATCATGAATCATGATTCAAATCATGATTTATGAATCATGAATCATGAATCATGAATTGAATCATGAATCATGAATTGAATCATGAATCCTGAATCATGAATCATGAATCGAATCATAAATTATGAATCATGAATCGAATCATGAATCATGAATTGAATCATGAATCATGAATTGAATCATGAATCATGAATCATGAATCGAATCATGAATTATGAATCATGAATCATGAATTGAATCATAAATCATAAATCGAATCATGAATCATGAATTGAATCATGAAACATGAATCATGAATCGAATCATGAATCATGAATCATGAATCGAATTATGAATCATGAATTGAATCATGAATCATGAATTTAATCATGAATCATGAATTGAATAATGAATCATGAATCATGAATTGAATAATGAATCATGAAATGAATCATGAATTGAATCATGAATCATGAATAAAATCATGAATCATGAATTAAATCATGAATCATAAATTGAATCATAATTCATGAATAGAATCATGAATCATGAATTGAATCACGAATCATGAATTGAATCATAAATCATAAATCATGAATTGAATCATGAATCATGAATCAAATCATGAATCATGAATTGAATCATGAATCATGAATCATGAATCATGAATCATGAATTGAATCATGAATCATGAATTAAATCATGAATCATGAATTGAATCATGAATCATGAATTGAATCATGAATCATGAATTGAATCTTGAATCATGAATCATGAATCATGAATCGAATCATGAATCATGAATCGAATCATGAATCATGAATCATGAATCATGAAATGAATCATGAAATGAATCATGAAATGAATCATGAATTGAATTATGAATTGAATCATAAATCATGAATCATGAATTGAATCATGAATCATGAATTGAATCATGAATCATGAATTGAATCATGAATCATGAATTGAATCATGAATCATGAATCATGAATTGAATCATGAATCATGAATCATGAATTGAATCATGAATCATGAATCGAATCATGAATCATGAATTGAATCATGAATCATGAATCATGAATCGAATCATGAATCATGAATTGAATCATGAATCATGAATCATGAATTGAATCATGAATCATGAATCAAATCATGAATCATGAATCATAAATTGAATCATAAATCATGAATTGAATCATGAATCATGAATCGAATCAGGAATCATGAATTGAATCATGAATCATGATTCGAATCATGATTTATGAATCATGAATCATGAATCATGAATTGAATCATGAATCCTGAATCCTGAATCATGAATCGAATCATTAATTATGAATCATGAATCGAATCATGAATCATGAATTGAATCATGAATCATGAATTGAATCATGAATCATGAATCATGAATCATGAATCGAATCATGAATTATGAATCATGAATCATGAATTGAATCATGAATCATGAATTGAATCATGAATCATGAATCGAATCATGAATCATGAATTGAATCATGAATCATGAATTAAATCATGAATCATGAATCATGAATCAAATCATGAATCATGAATCGAATCATGAATTATGAATTATGAATCATGAATCATGAATTGAATCATGAATCATGAATCGAATCATGAATCATGAATCATGAATTAAATCGTGAATCATGAATCATGAATCGAATCATGAATAAAATCATGAATTATAAATCATAAATCATGAATTGAATCATGAATCATGAATCGAATCATGAATCATGAATCGAAACATGAATCATGAATTGAATCATGATTTGAATCATGAATCATGAATTGAATCATGAATCATGAATAATGAATCATGAATTGAATCATGAATTGAATCATGAATCATGAATTGAATCATGAATCATGAATCAAATCATGAATCTCGAATCATGAATTGAATCATGAATCATGAACGGAATCATGAATTGAATCATAAATCATGAATCATGAATTGAATCATGAATCATAAATCGAGTCATGAATCATGAATTGAATCATGAATCATGAAATGAATCATGAATTGAATCATGAATCATGAATTGAATCATGAATCATGAATTGAATCATGAATCATGAATCTTGATTCATGAATTGAATCATAAATCAAGAATCAAATCATGAATCATGAATTGATTAATGAATCATGAATCGAATCATGAATCATGAATCATGAATTAAATCGTGAATCATGAATCATGAATCGAATCATGAATCAAATCATGAATTATGAATCATAAATCATGAATTGAATCATGAATCATGAATCGAATCATGAATCATGAATCGAAACATGAATCATGAATTGAATCATGATTTGAATCATGAATCATGAATTGAATCATGAATCATGAATAATGAATCATGAATTGAATCATGAAATGAATCATGAATCATGAATCATGAATTGAATCATGAATCATGAATCAAATCATGAATCTCGAATCATGAATTGAATCATGAATCATGAACGGAATCATGAATTGAATCATAAATCATGAATCATGAATTGAATCATGAATCATAAATCGAGTCATGAATCATGAATTGAATCATGAATCATAAAATGAATCATGAATTGAATCATGAATCATGAATTGAATCATGAATCATGAATTGAATCATGAATCATGAATCTTGATTCATGAATTGAATCATAAATCAAGAATCAAATCATGAATCATGAATTGATTAATGAATCATGAATCGAATCATGAATCATGAATTGAATCATGAATCATGAATTGAATCATGAATTGAATCATAAATCATGAATCATGAATTGAATCATGAATCATGAATCGAATCATGAATCATGAATCGAATCATGAATCATGAATTGAATCATGAATCATGAATTGAATCATAAATCATGAATCGAATCATGAATCATGAATTGAATCATGAATCATGAATTGAATCATGAATTGAATCATAAATCATGAATCATGAATTGAATCATGAATCATGAATCGAATCATGAATCATGTATTGAATCATGAATCATGAATTGAATCATGAATCATGAATCATGAATCATGAATTGAATCATGAATCATGAATCATGAATTGAATCATGAATCATGAATTGAATCATAAATTGAATCATAAATCATAAATCATGAATTGAATCATGAATCATGAATCGAATCATAAATCATGAATTGAATCGTGAATCATGAATCATGAATCATGAATCGAATCATGAATCATGAATTGAATCATGAATCATGAATCATGAATCATGAATCATGAATCATGAATCGAATCATGAATTATGAATCATGAATCATGAATCAAATCATGAATCATGAATCAAATCATGAATTATGAATCGAAACATGAATCATGATTTGAATCATGAATCATGAATCATGAAATGAATCAAGAATCATGAATCGAATCATGAATCATGAATCATGAATAATGAATCGAATCATGAATCATGAATTGAATCATGAATCATGAATTGAATCATGAATTATGAATCGAAACACGAATCATGAAATGAATCATGAATCATGAAACGAATCATAAATCATTAATCATGAATCGAATCATGAATCATGAATTGAATCATGAATCATGAATTGAATCATAAATCATGAATTGAATCATGATTCATGAATTCAATCATGATTTGAATAATGAATCATGAATTGAATCATGAATCATGAATAATGAATCATGAATTGAATCATGAAATGAATCATGAATCATGAATAATGAATTGAATCATGAATCATGAATCAAATTATGAATCTCGAATCATGAATTGAATCATGAATCATGAATTGAATCATGAATTGAATCATAAATCATGAATCATGAATTGAATCATGAATCATAAATCGAATCATGAATCATTAATTGAATCATGAATCATGAATCGAATCATAAATCATGAATCAAGAATCATGAATCGAATCATGAATCATGAATAATGAATCGAATCTCGAATCATGAATTGAATCATGAATCATGAATTGAATCATGAATTGAATCATAAATCATGAATCATGAATTGAATCATGAATCATGAATCGAATCATGAATCATGAATCATGAATCGAATCATGAATCATGAATTGAATCATGAATCATGAATCATGAATTGAATTATGAATTATGAATCGAATCATGAAACATGAATTGAATCATAAATCATGAATCATGAATCGAATCATGAATCATGAATTGAATCATGAATCATGAATCATAAATCATGAATCATGAATCATGAATCATGAATCGAATCATGAATTGAATCATGAATCATGAATCATGAATTGAATCATGAATCATGATTCGAATCATGAATTAAATAATAAATCATGAATCATGAATTGAATCATGAATCATGAATCGAATCATGAATCATGAATCATGAATTGAATCATAAATTGAATCATAAATCATAAATCATGAATTGAATCATGAATCATGAATCGAATCATGAATCATGAATTGAATCATGAATCATGAATCATGAATTAAATCATGAATCATGAATCATGAATCAAATCATGAATCATGAATCGAATCATGAATTATGAATTATGAATCATGAATTGAATCATGAATCATGAATCGAATCATGAATCATGAATCATGAATTAAATCGTGAATCATGAATCATGAATCAAATCATGAATCAAATCATGAATTATGAATCATAAATCATGAATTGAATCATGAATCATGAAACGAATCATGAATCATGAATCGAAACATGAATCATGAATTGAATCATGATTTGAATCATGAATCATGAATTGAATCATGAATCATGAATAATGAATCATGAATTGAATCATGAAATGAATCATGAATCATGAATCATGAATTGAATCATGAATCATGAATCAAATCATGAATCTCGAATCATGAATTGAATCATGAATCATGAACGGAATCATGAATTGAATCATAAATCATGAATCATGAATTGAATCATGAATCATAAATCGAGTCATGAATCATGAATTGAATCATGAATCATGAAATGAATCATGAATTGAATCATAAATCAAGAATCAAATCATGAATCATGAATTGATTAATGAATCATGAATCGAATCATGAATCATGAATCATGAATTAAATCGTGAATCATGAATCATGAATCGAATCATGAATCAAATCATGAATTATGAATCATAAATCATGAATTGAATCATGAATCATGAATCGACTCATGAATCATGAATCGAAACATGAATCATGAATTGAATCATGATTTGAATCATGAATCATGAATTGAATCATGAATCATGAATAATGAATCATGAATTGAATCATGAAATGAATCATGAATCATGAATCATGAATTGAATCATGAATCATGAATCAAATCATGAATCTCGAATCATGAATTGAATCATGAATCATGAACGGAATCATGAATTGAATCATAAATCATGAATCATGAATTGAATCATGAATCATAAATCGAGTCATGAATCATGAATTGAATCATGAATTATGAAATGAATCATGAATTGAATCATGAATCATGAATTGAATCATAAATCATGAATCTTGATTCATGAATTGAATCATAAATCAAGAATCAAATCATGAATCATGAATTGATTAATGAATCATGAATCGAATCATGAATCATGAATTGAATCATGAATCATGAATTGAATCATGAATTGAATCATAAATCATGAATCATGAATTGAATCATGAATCATGAATCGAATCATGAATCATGAATCGAATCATGAATCATGAATTGAATCATGAATCATGAATTGAATCATAAATCAAGAATCAAATCATGAATCATGAATTGATTAATGAATCATGAATCGAATCATGAATCATGAATTGAATCATGAATCATGAATTGAATCATGAATTGAATCATAAATCATGAATCATGAATTGAATCATGAATCATGAATCGAATCATGAATCATGAATCGAATCATGAATCATGAATTGAATCATGAATCATGAATTGAATCATGAATCATGAATCATGAATCATGAATTGAATCATGAATCATGAATCATGAATTGAATCATGAATCATGAATTGAATCATAAATTGAATCATAAATCATAAATCATGAATTGAATCATGAATCATGAATCGAATCATAAATCATGAATCGAATCATAAATCATGAATTGAATCATGAATCATGAATCATGAATCGAATCATGAATTATGAATCATGAATCATGAATCAAATCATGAATCATGAATCAAATCATGAATTATGAATCGAAACATGAATCATGATTTGAATCATGAATCATGAATCATGAAATGAATCAAGAATCATGAATCGAATCATGAATCATGAATCATGAATAATGAATCGAATCATGAATCATGAATTGAATCATGAATCATGAATTGAATCATGAATTATGAATCGAAACACGAATCATGAAATGAATCATGAATCATGAAACGAATCATAAATCATTAATCATGAATCGAATCATGAATCATGAATTGAATCATGAATCATGAATTGAATCATAAATCATGAATTGAATCATGATTCATGAATTCAATCATGATTTGAATAATGAATCATGAATTGAATCCTGAATCATGAATAATGAATCATGAATTAAATCATGAAATGAATCATGAATCATGAATAATGAATTGAATCATGAATCATGAATCAAATTATGAATCTCGAATCATGAATTGAATCATGAATCATGAATTGAATCATGAATTGAATCATAAATCATGAATCATGAATTGAATCATGAATCATAAATCGAATCATGAATCATTAATTGAATCATGAATCATGAATCGAATCATAAATCATGAATCAAGAATCATGAATCGAATCATGAATCATGAATAATGAATCGAATCTCAAATCATGAATTGAATCATGAATCATGAATTGAATCATGAATTGAATCATGAATCATGAATCATGAATCGAATCATGAATCATGAATCGAATCATGAATCATGAATCGAATCATGAATTATGAATCATGAATCATGAATTGAATCATGAATCATGAATCGAATCATGAATCATGAATCGAAACATGAATCATGAATTGAATCATGAATCATGAATTGAATCATGAATTATGAATCGAAACACGAATCATGAAATGAATCATGAATCATGAAACGAATCATAAATTATTAATCATGAATCGAATCATGAATCATGAATCATGAATCATGAATCATGAATCGAATCATGAATCATGAATCATGAATCATGAATTGAATCATGAATCATGAATTGAATCATGAATTATGAATCGAAACACGAATCATGAAATGAATCATGAATCATGAAACGAATCATAAATCATTAATCATGAATCGAATCATGAATCATAAATTGAATCATGAATCATGAATTGAATCATAAATCATGAATTGAATCATGATTCATGAATTCAATCATGATTTGAATAATGAATCATGAATTGAATACTGAATAATGAATAATGAATCATGAATTGAATCATGAAATGAATCATGAATCATGAATAATGAATTGAATCATGAATCATGAATCAAATTATGAATCTCGAATCATGAATTGAATCATGAATCATGAATTGAATCATGAATTGAATCATAAATCATGAATCATGAATTGAATCATGAATCATAAATCGAATCATGAATCATTAATTGAATCATGAATCATGAATCGAATCATAAATCATGAATCAAGAATCATGAATCGAATCATGAATCATAAATAATGAATCGAATCTCGAATCATGAATTGAATCATGAATCATGAATTGAATCATGAATTGAATCATAAATCATGAATCATGAATTGAATCATGAATCATAAATCGAATCATGAATCATTAATTGAATCATGAATCATGAATCGAATCATGAATCATGAATCATGAATCGAATCATGAATCATGAATTGAATCATGAATCATGAATCGACTCATGAATCATGAATCGAAACATGAATCATGAATTGAATCATGATTTGAATCATGAATCATGAATTGAATCATGAATCATGAATAATGAATCATGAATTGAATCATGAATCATGAATCAAATCATGAATCTCGAATCATGAATTGAATCATGAATCATGAACGGAATCATGAATTGAATCATAAATCATGAATCATGAATTGAATCATGAATCATAAATCGAGTCATGAATCATGAATTGAATCATGAATTATGAAATGAATCATGAATTGAATCATGAATCATGAATTGAATCATAAATCATGAATCTTGATTCATGAATTGAATCATAAATCAAGAATCAAATCATGAATCATGAATTGATTAATGAATCATGAATCGAATCATGAATCATGAATTGAATCATGAATCATGAATTGAATCATGAATTGAATCATAAATCATGAATCATGAATTGAATCATGAATCATGAATCGAATCATGAATCATGAATCGAATCATGAATCATGAATTGAATCATGAATCATGAATTGAATCATAAATCAAGAATCAAATCATGAATCATGAATTGATTAATGAATCATGAATCGAATCATGAATCATGAATTGAATCATGAATCATGAATTGAATCATGAATTGAATCATAAATCATGAATCATGAATTGAATCATGAATCATGAATCGAATCATGAATCATGAATTGAATCATGAATCATGAATTGAATCATGAATCATGAATCATGAATCATGAATTGAATCATGAATCATGAATTGAATCATGAATCATGAATTGAATCATAAATTGAATCATAAATCATAAATCATGAATTGAATCATGAATCATGAATCGAATCATAAATCATGAATCGAATCATAAATCATGAATTGAATCATGAATCATGAATCATGAATCATGAATCGAATCATGAATTATGAATCATGAATCATGAATCAAATCATGAATCATGAATCAAATCATGAATTATGAATCGAAACATGAATCATGATTTGAATCATGAATCATGAATCATGAAATGAATCAAGAATCATGAATCGAATCATGAATCATGAATCATGAATAATGAATCGAATCATGAATCATGAATTGAATCATGAATCATGAATTGAATCATGAATTATGAATCGAAACACGAATCATGAAATGAATCATGAATCATGAAACGAATCATAAATCATTAATCATGAATCGAATCATGAATCATGAATTGAATCATGAATCATGAATTGAATCATAAATCATGAATTGAATCATGATTCATGAATTCAATCATGATTTGAATAATGAATCATGAATTGAATCCTGAATCATGAATAATGAATCATGAATTGAATCATGAAATGAACCATGAATCATGAATAATGAATTGAATCATGAATCATGAATCAAATTATGAATCTCGAATCATGAATTGAATCATGAATCATGAATTGAATCATGAATTGAATCATAAATCATGAATCATGAATTGAATCATGAATCATAAATCGAATCATGAATCATTAATTGAATCATTAATCATGAATCGAATCATAAATCATGAATCAAGAATCATGAATCGAATCATGAATCATGAATAATGAATCGAATCTCGAATCATGAATTGAATCATGAATCATGAATTGAATCATGAATTGAATCATGAATCATGAATCATGAATCGAATCATGAATCATGAATCGAATCATGAATCATGAATCGAATCATGAATTATGAATCATGAATCATGAATTGAATCATGAATCATGAATCGAATCATGAATCATGAATCGAAACATGAATCATGAATTGAATCATGAATCATGAATTGAATCATGAATTATGAATCGAAACACGAATCATGAAATGAATCATGAATCATGAAACGAATCATAAATTATTAATCATGAATCGAATCATGAATCATGAATCATGAATCATGAATCATGAATCGAATCATGAATCATGAATCATGAATCATGAATTGAATCATGAATCATGAATTGAATCATGAATTATGAATCGAAACACGAATCATGAAATGAATCATGAATCATGAAACGAATCATAAATCATTAATCATGAATCGAATCATGAATCATAAATTGAATCATGAATCATGAATTGAATCATAAATCATGAATTGAATCATGATTCATGAATTCAATCATGATTTGAATAATGAATCATGAATTGAATACTGAATAATGAATAATGAATCATGAATTGAATCATGAAATGAATCATGAATCATGAATAATGAATTGAATCATGAATCATGAATCAAATTATGAATCTCGAATCATGAATTGAATCATGAATCATGAATTGAATCATGAATTGAATCATAAATCATGAATCATGAATTGAATCATGAATCATAAATCGAATCATGAATCATTAATTGAATCATGAATCATGAATCGAATCATAAATCATGAATCAAGAATCATGAATCGAATCATGAATCATGAATAATGAATCGAATCTCGAATCATGAATTGAATCATGAATCATGAATTGAATCATGAATTGAATCATAAATCATGAATCATGAATTGAATCATGAATCATAAATCGAATCATGAATCATTAATTGAATCATGAATCATGAATCGAATCATGAATCATGAATCATGAATCGAATCATGAATCATGAATTGAATCATGAATCATGAATCATGAATTGAATTATGAATCATGAATCGAATCATGAAACATGAATTGAATCATGAATCATGAATTGAATCATGAATCATGAATTGCATCATGAATCATGAATTGCATCATGAATCATTAATCATGAATTAAATCATGAATCATGAAATGAATCATGAATCATGAAATGAATCATGAATTGAATCATGAATCATGAATCATGAATTGAATCATGAATCATGAAATGAATCATGAATTGAATCATGAATCATGAATTGAATCATGAATCATGAAATGAATCATGAATTGAATCATGAATCATGAATAAAATCATGAATCATGAATTAAATCATGAATCATGAATTAAATCATGAATCATGAATTGAATCATGAATCATGAATTGAATCATGAATCATGAATCATGAAATGAATCATGAATCATGAAATGAATCATGAATTGAATCATGAATTGAATCATGAATCATGAAATGAATCATGAATTAAATCATGAATCATGAATTCAATCATGAATCATGAAATGAATCATGAATTGAATCATGAATCATGAATCAAATCATGAATCATGAATTAAATCATGAATCATGAATTGAATCATGAATCTTGAATCGAATCATAATTCATGAATCATGAATTTAATCATGAATCATCAATTGAATCATGAATTAAATCATGAATCATGAATCATCGATTGAATCATGAATCATGAATCGAATCATGAATCATGAATTGAATCATGAATCATGAATCATGAATCATGAATCGAATCATGAATTGAATCATGAATCATGAATCATGAATTGAATCATGAATCATGATTCGAATCATGAATTAAATAATAAATCATGAATCATGAATTGAATCATGAATCATGAATCGAATCATGAATCATGAATCATGAATTGAATCATAAATTGAATCATAAATCATAAATCATGAATTGAATCATGAATCATGAATCAAATCATGAATCATGAATTGAATCATGAATCATGAATCATGAATTAAATCATGAATCATGAATCATGAATCGAATCATGAATCATGAATCGAATCATGAATTATGAATCATGAATCATGAATTATGAATCATGAATCATGAATCGAATCATGAATCATGAATCGAATCATGAATTATGAATCATGAATCATGAATTGAATCATGAATCATGAATCGAATCATGAATCATGAATCGAAACATGAATCATGAATTGAATCATGAATCATGAATTGAATCATGAATTATGAATCGAAACACGAATCATGAAATGAATCATGAATCATGAAACGAATCATAAATCATTAATCATGAATCGAATCATGAATCATGAATTATGAATCGAAACACGAATCATGAAATGAATCATGAATCATGAAACAAATCATAAATCATTAATCATGAATCGAATCATGAATCATGAATCATGAATCATGAATCGAATCATGAATCATGAATCATGAATTGAATCATGAAATGAATCAAGAATCATGAATTGAATCATAATTTGAATCATGAATCATGAATCATGAATCATGAATCATGAATCGAATCATGAATCATGAATCCTGAATTGAATTATGAATCATGAATCATGAATCATGAATTGAATCATAATATGAATCATAAATCCTGAATCATGAATCATGAATTGAATCATGAATTGAATCATGAATCTCGAATCATGAATTGAATCATGAATCATGAATTAAATCATGAATTGAATCATAAATCATGAATCATGAATTGAATCATAAATCATAAATCGAATCATGAATCATGAATTGAATCATGAAACATGAATCATGAATCGAATCATGAATCATGAATCATGAATCGAATTATGAATCATGAATTGAATCATGAATCATGAATTTAATCATGAATCATGAATTGAATAATGAATCATGAATCATGAATTGAATAATGAATCATGAAATGAATCATGAATTGAATCATGAATCATGAATAAAATCATGAATCATGAATTAAATCATGAATCATAAATTGAATCATAATTCATGAATAGAATCATGAATCATGAATTGAATCACGAATCATGAATTGAATCATGAATTGAATCATAAATCATAAATCATGAATTGAATCATGAATCATGAATCAAATCATGAATCATGAATTGAATCATGAATCATGAATCATGAATTGAATCATGAATCATGAATTAAATCATGAATCATGATTTGAATCATGAATCATGAATTGAATCATGAATCAAAATTTAATCTTGAATCATGAATCATGAATCATGAATCGAATCATGAATCATGAATCGAATCATGAATCATGAATCATGAATCAAATCATGAATCATGAAATGAATCATGAATTGAATTATGAATTGAATCATAAATCATGAATCATGAATTGAATCATGAATCATGAATTGAATCATGAATCATGAATCGAATCATGAATCATGAATTGAATCATGAATCATGAATTGAATCATGAATCATGAATCATGAATTGAATCATGAATCATGAATCATGAATTGAATCATGAATCATGAATCGAATCATGAATCATGAATTGAATCATGAATCATGAATCATGAATCGAATCATGAATCATGTATTGAATCATGAATCATGAATCATGAATTGAATCATGAATCATGAATCAAATCATGAATCATGAATCATAAATTGAATCATAAATCATGAATTGAATCATGAATCAAATCATGAATCATGAATCATAAATTGAATCATAAATCATGAATTGAATCATGAATCATGAATCGAATCATGAATCATGATTCAAATCATGATTTATGAATCATGAATCATGAATCATGAATTGAATCATGAATCATGAATTGAATCATGAATCCTGAATCATGAATCATGAATCGAATCATAAATTATGAATCATGAATCGAATCATGAATCATGAATTGAATCATGAATCATGAATTGAATCATGAATCATGAATCATGAATCGAATCATGAATTATGAATCATGAATCATGAATTGAATCATAAATCATAAATCGAATCATGAATCATGAATTGAATCATGAAACATGAATCATGAATCGAATCATGAATCATGAATCATGAATCGAATTATGAATCATGAATTGAATCATGAATCATGAATTTAATCATGAATCATGAATTGAATAATGAATCATGAATCATGAATTGAATAATGAATCATGAAATGAATCATGAATTGAATCATGAATCATGAATAAAATCATGAATCATGAATTAAATCATGAATCATAAATTGAATCATAATTCATGAATAGAATCATGAATCATGAATTGAATCACGAATCATGAATTGAATCATAAATCATAAATCATGAATTGAATCATGAATCATGAATCAAATCATGAATCATGAATTGAATCATGAATCATGAATCATGAATCATGAATCATGAATTGAATCATGAATCATGAATTAAATCATGAATCATGAATTGAATCATGAATCATGAATTGAATCATGAATCATGAATTGAATCTTGAATCATGAATCATGAATCATGAATCGAATCATGAATCATGAATCGAATCATGAATCATGAATCATGAATCATGAAATGAATCATGAAATGAATCATGAAATGAATCATGAATTGAATTATGAATTGAATCATAAATCATGAATCATGAATTGAATCATGAATCATGAATTGAATCATGAATCATGAATTGAATCATGAATCATGAATTGAATCATGAATCATGAATCATGAATTGAATCATGAATCATGAATCATGAATTGAATCATGAATCATGAATCGAATCATGAATCATGAATTGAATCATGAATCATGAATCATGAATCGAATCATGAATCATGAATTGAATCATGAATCATGAATCATGAATTGAATCATGAATCATGAATCAAATCATGAATCATGAATCATAAATTGAATCATAAATCATGAATTGAATCATGAATCATGAATCGAATCAGGAATCATGAATTGAATCATGAATCATGATTCGAATCATGATTTATGAATCATGAATCATGAATCATGAATTGAATCATGAATCCTGAATCCTGAATCATGAATCGAATCATTAATTATGAAACATGAATCGAATCATGAATCATGAATTGAATCATGAATCATGAATTGAATCATGAATCATGAATCATGAATCATGAATCGAATCATGAATTATGAATCATGAATCATGAATTGAATCATGAATCATGAATTGAATCATGAATCATGAATCGAATCATGAATCATGAATCATGAATTGAATCATGAATCATGAATCATGAATTGAATCATGAATCATGAATCATGAATCATGAATCGATTAATAAATCATGAATTGAATCATAAATCATGAATCATGAATTGAATCATGAATCATGAATCGAATCATGAATCATGAATCATGAATTGAATCATGAATCATGAATCATGAATTAAATCATGAATCATGAATCATGAATCATGAATCATAAATCATGAATTAAATCATGAATCATGAATCATGAATCATGAATCGAATCATGAATCATAAATTGAATCATGAATCATGAATCATGAATTGAATCATGAATTGAATCATGAATCATGAATCATGAATCGAATCATGAATCATGAATCGAATCATGAATCATGAATCGAATCATGAATTATGAATCATGAATCATGAATTGAATCATGAATCATGAATCGAATCATGAATCATGAATCGAAACATGAATCATGAATTGAATCATGAATCATGAATTGAATCATGAATTATGAATCGAAACACGAATCATGAAATGAATCATGAATCATGAAACGAATCATAAATTATTAATCATGAATCGAATCATGAATCATGAATCATGAATCATGAATCATGAATCGAATCATGAATCATGAATCATGAATCATGAATTGAATCATGAATCATGAATTGAATCATGAATTATGAATCGAAACACGAATCATGAAATGAATCATGAATCATGAAACGAATCATAAATCATTAATCATGAATCGAATCATGAATCATAAATTGAATCATGAATCATGAATTGAATCATAAATCATGAATTGAATCATGATTCATGAATTCAATCATGATTTGAATAATGAATCATGAATTGAATACTGAATAATGAATAATGAATCATGAATTGAATCATGAAATGAATCATGAATCATGAATAATGAATTGAATCATGAATCATGAATCAAATTATGAATCTCGAATCATGAATTGAATCATGAATCATGAATTGAATCATGAATTGAATCATAAATCATGAATCATGAATTGAATCATGAATCATAAATCGAATCATGAATCATTAATTGAATCATGAATCATGAATCGAATCATAAATCATGAATCAAGAATCATGAATCGAATCATGAATCATGAATAATGAATCGAATCTCGAATCATGAATTGAATCATGAATCATGAATTGAATCATGAATTGAATCATAAATCATGAATCATGAATTGAATCATGAATCATAAATCGAATCATGAATCATTAATTGAATCATGAATCATGAATCGAATCATGAATCATGAATCATGAATCGAATCATGAATCATGAATTGAATCATGAATCATGAATCATGAATTGAATTATGAATCATGAATCGAATCATGAAACATGAATTGAATCATGAATCATGAATTGAATCATGAATCATGAATTGCATCATGAATCATGAATTGCATCATGAATCATTAATCATGAATTAAATCATGAATCATGAAATGAATCATGAATCATGAAATGAATCATGAATTGAATCATGAATCATGAATCATGAATTGAATCATGAATCATGAAATGAATCATGAATTGAATCATGAATCATGAATTGAATCATGAATCATGAAATGAATCATGAATTGAATCATGAATCATGAATAAAATCATGAATCATGAATTAAATCATGAATCATGAATTAAATCATGAATCATGAATTGAATCATGAATCATGAATTGAATCATGAATCATGAATCATGAAATGAATCATGAATCATGAAATGAATCATGAATTGAATCATGAATTGAATCATGAATCATGAAATGAATCATGAATTAAATCATGAATCATGAATTCAATCATGAATCATGAAATGAATCATGAATTGAATCATGAATCATGAATCAAATCATGAATCATGAATTAAATCATGAATCATGAATTGAATCATGAATCTTGAATCGAATCATAATTCATGAATCATGAATTTAATCATGAATCATCAATTGAATCATGAATTAAATCATGAATCATGAATCATCGATTGAATCATGAATCATGAATCGAATCATGAATCATGAATTGAATCATGAATCATGAATCATGAATCATGAATCGAATCATGAATTGAATCATGAATCATGAATCATGAATTGAATCATGAATCATGATTCGAATCATGAATTAAATAATAAATCATGAATCATGAATTGAATCATGAATCATGAATCGAATCATGAATCATGAATCATGAATTGAATCATAAATTGAATCATAAATCATAAATCATGAATTGAATCATGAATCATGAATCAAATCATGAATCATGAATTGAATCATGAATCATGAATCATGAATTAAATCATGAATCATGAATCATGAATCGAATCATGAATCATGAATCGAATCATGAATTATGAATCATGAATCATGAATTATGAATCATGAATCATGAATCGAATCATGAATCATGAATCGAATCATGAATTATGAATCATGAATCATGAATTGAATCATGAATCATGAATCGAATCATGAATCATGAATCGAAACATGAATCATGAATTGAATCATGAATCATGAATTGAATCATGAATTATGAATCGAAACACGAATCATGAAATGAATCATGAATCATGAAACGAATCATAAATCATTAATCATGAATCGAATCATGAATCATGAATTATGAATCGAAACACGAATCATGAAATGAATCATGAATCATGAAACAAATCATAAATCATTAATCATGAATCGAATCATGAATCATGAATCATGAATCATGAATCGAATCATGAATCATGAATCATGAATTGAATCATGAAATGAATCAAGAATCATGAATTGAATCATAATTTGAATCATGAATCATGAATCATGAATCATGAATCATGAATCGAATCATGAATCATGAATCCTGAATTGAATTATGAATCATGAATCATGAATCATGAATTGAATCATAATATGAATCATAAATCCTGAATCATGAATCATGAATTGAATCATGAATTGAATCATGAATCTCGAATCATGAATTGAATCATGAATCATGAATTAAATCATGAATTGAATCATAAATCATGAATCATGAATTGAATCATAAATCATAAATCGAATCATGAATCATGAATTGAATCATGAAACATGAATCATGAATCGAATCATGAATCATGAATCATGAATCGAATTATGAATCATGAATTGAATCATGAATCATGAATTTAATCATGAATCATGAATTGAATAATGAATCATGAATCATGAATTGAATAATGAATCATGAAATGAATCATGAATTGAATCATGAATCATGAATAAAATCATGAATCATGAATTAAATCATGAATCATAAATTGAATCATAATTCATGAATAGAATCATGAATCATGAATTGAATCACGAATCATGAATTGAATCATGAATTGAATCATAAATCATAAATCATGAATTGAATCATGAATCATGAATCAAATCATGAATCATGAATTGAATCATGAATCATGAATCATGAATTGAATCATGAATCATGAATTAAATCATGAATCATGATTTGAATCATGAATCATGAATTGAATCATGAATCAAAATTTAATCTTGAATCATGAATCATGAATCATGAATCGAATCATGAATCATGAATCGAATCATGAATCATGAATCATGAATCAAATCATGAATCATGAAATGAATCATGAATTGAATTATGAATTGAATCATAAATCATGAATCATGAATTGAATCATGAATCATGAATTGAATCATGAATCATGAATCGAATCATGAATCATGAATTGAATCATGAATCATGAATTGAATCATGAATCATGAATCATGAATTGAATCATGAATCATGAATCATGAATTGAATCATGAATCATGAATCGAATCATGAATCATGAATTGAATCATGAATCATGAATCATGAATCGAATCATGAATCATGTATTGAATCATGAATCATGAATCATGAATTGAATCATGAATCATGAATCAAATCATGAATCATGAATCATAAATTGAATCATAAATCATGAATTGAATCATGAATCAAATCATGAATCATGAATCATAAATTGAATCATAAATCATGAATTGAATCATGAATCATGAATCGAATCATGAATCATGATTCAAATCATGATTTATGAATCATGAATCATGAATCATGAATTGAATCATGAATCATGAATTGAATCATGAATCCTGAATCATGAATCATGAATCGAATCATAAATTATGAATCATGAATCGAATCATGAATCATGAATTGAATCATGAATCATGAATTGAATCATGAATCATGAATCATGAATCGAATCATGAATTATGAATCATGAATCATGAATTGAATCATAAATCATAAATCGAATCATGAATCATGAATTGAATCATGAAACATGAATCATGAATCGAATCATGAATCATGAATCATGAATCGAATTATGAATCATGAATTGAATCATGAATCATGAATTTAATCATGAATCATGAATTGAATAATGAATCATGAATCATGAATTGAATAATGAATCATGAAATGAATCATGAATTGAATCATGAATCATGAATAAAATCATGAATCATGAATTAAATCATGAATCATAAATTGAATCATAATTCATGAATAGAATCATGAATCATGAATTGAATCACGAATCATGAATTGAATCATAAATCATAAATCATGAATTGAATCATGAATCATGAATCAAATCATGAATCATGAATTGAATCATGAATCATGAATCATGAATCATGAATCATGAATTGAATCATGAATCATGAATTAAATCATGAATCATGAATTGAATCATGAATCATGAATTGAATCATGAATCATGAATTGAATCTTGAATCATGAATCATGAATCATGAATCGAATCATGAATCATGAATCGAATCATGAATCATGAATCATGAATCATGAAATGAATCATGAAATGAATCATGAAATGAATCATGAATTGAATTATGAATTGAATCATAAATCATGAATCATGAATTGAATCATGAATCATGAATTGAATCATGAATCATGAATTGAATCATGAATCATGAATTGAATCATGAATCATGAATCATGAATTGAATCATGAATCATGAATCATGAATTGAATCATGAATCATGAATCGAATCATGAATCATGAATTGAATCATGAATCATGAATCATGAATCGAATCATGAATCATGAATTGAATCATGAATCATGAATCATGAATTGAATCATGAATCATGAATCAAATCATGAATCATGAATCATAAATTGAATCATAAATCATGAATTGAATCATGAATCATGAATCGAATCAGGAATCATGAATTGAATCATGAATCATGATTCGAATCATGATTTATGAATCATGAATCATGAATCATGAATTGAATCATGAATCCTGAATCCTGAATCATGAATCGAATCATTAATTATGAAACATGAATCGAATCATGAATCATGAATTGAATCATGAATCATGAATTGAATCATGAATCATGAATCATGAATCATGAATCGAATCATGAATTATGAATCATGAATCATGAATTGAATCATGAATCATGAATTGAATCATGAATCATGAATCGAATCATGAATCATGAATCATGAATTGAATCATGAATCATGAATCATGAATTGAATCATGAATCATGAATCATGAATCATGAATCGATTAATAAATCATGAATTGAATCATAAATCATGAATCATGAATTGAATCATGAATCATGAATCGAATCATGAATCATGAATCATGAATTGAATCATGAATCATGAATCATGAATTAAATCATGAATCATGAATCATGAATCATGAATCATAAATCATGAATTAAATCATGAATCATGAATCATGAATCATGAATCGAATCATGAATCATAAATTGAATCATGAATCATGAATCATGAATTGAATCATGAATCATGAATCGAATCATGAATCATGAATTAAATAATTAATCATGAATCATGATTTGAATCATGAATCATGAATTGAATCATGAATCATGAATTGAATCATAAATTGAATCATAAATCATAAATCATGAATTGAATCATGAATCATGAATCGAATCATGAATCATGAATTGAATCGTGAATCATGAATCGAATCATGAATCATGAATTGAATCGTGAATCATGAATCATGAATCATGAATCGAATCATGAATCATAAATTGAATCATGAATCATGAATCATGAATTGAATCATGA